>NC_053022.1:556920695-557115668 GCF_003073215.2 Triticum urartu | reverse complement strand
AAATGAAACATGACTAAACCATATGATTTTGTAGGGATGAACTTGTTGGAAATATGCCCTAGAGGCAATAATAAATTAGTTATTATTATATATTTCATTGTTCATGATAATCGTTTATTATCCAAGCTAGCTTAACGTAAGCTTGACACCTATCCGGATAGCTCTGAGTAGAGATATCGGATACGTATAATGGAGCAACAATTTGAAATAGCTCCAAGTGGAACGTGGCAGCAGCATCTACGATATAAAGTTTTGCGAAATACATAGGGATCTGAATATGGCAAGACCCGTTGACTACAACCTCTCTCACAAGCATAACATGATCAAACCTAGAACTCTTGAGTGTTAATCACATAGTGATGTGAACTAGATCATTGAGTCTAGTAGACTCTTGGATGTTGGTCACATGGCGATGTGACCTGTGAGTGTTAATCACATGGCGATGTGAACTAGATTATTGACTCTAGTGCAAGTGGGAGACTGTTGGAAATATGCCCTAGAGGCAATAATAAATTAGTTATTATTATATATCTCATTGTTCATGATAATCGTTTATTATCCATGCTAGAATTGTATTGATAGGAAACTCAGATACATGTGTGGATACATAGACAACACCATGTCCCTAGTAAGCCTCTAGTTGACTAGCTCGTTGATCAATAGATGGTTACGGTTTCCTGACCATGGACATTGGATGTCATTGATAACGTGATCACATCATTAGGAGAATGATGTGATGGACAAGACCCAATCCTAAGCCTAGCACAAGATCGTGTAGTTCGTTTGCTAAAGCTTTTCTAATGTCAAGTATCATTTCCTTAGACCATGAGATTGTGCAACTCCCAGATACCGTAGGAGTGCTTTGGGTGTGCCAAATGTCACAACGTAACTGGGTGGCTATAAAGGTGCACTACGGGTATCTTCGAAAGTGTCTGTTGGGTTGGCACTAATCGAGACTGGGATTTGTCACTCTGTGTAAACGGAGAGGTATCTCTGGGCCCACTCGGTAGGACATCATCATAATGTGCACAATGTGATCAAGGAGTTGATCACGGGATGATGTGTTACGGAACGAGTAAAGAGACTTGCCGGTAACGAGATTGAACAAGGTATCGGGATACCGACGATCGAATCTCGGGCAAGTATCGTACCGATAGACAAAGGGAATTGTATACGGGATTGATTGAATCCTTGACATCGTGGTTCATCCGATGAGATCATCGTGGAGCATGTGGGAGCCAACATGGGTATCCAGATCCCGCTGTTGGTTATTGACCGGAGAGTTGTCTCGGCCATGTCTGCATGACTCCCGAACCCATAGGGTCTACACACTTAAGGTTCGATGACACTAGGGTTATAGGGAAAGTATGTACGCGGTTACCAAATGTTGTTTGGAGTCCCGGATGAGATCCCGAACGTCACGAGGAGTTCCAGAATGGTCCGGAGGTAAAGATTTATATATGGGAAGTCCCATTTTGGTCACCGGAAAGGTTTTGGGTGCTATCGGTAACGTACCGGGACGACCGGAAGGGTCCCAGGGGTCCATCAGGTGGGTCCACCAGCCCCGGAGGCCTACATGGGCCAATAGTGGGAAGGGACCAGCCCCTAGGTGGGCTGGGGCGCCTCCCACCAAGGCCCAAGGCGCCTCCAAGAGGGGAAGGGGGCAAACCCTAGGGCAGATGGGCCCTAAGGCCCACCCCAGGTGCGCCTCCCCCTCTCCCCCTTGTGGCCACCACCCTAGATGGGATCTAGGGCTGCTGCACCCCTTGGGGTGGGAACCCTAGAGGGGGCGGCGCCCCCCCCCCCCCCCTATATATACTAGTCGTGAACCCATGCGTTTGCACGGGCTAGTTATGTGTTATTATCTTAGGGTCCCTATTATAGTTGATGGTTATTCATAAGGGGATGTATCAGATCTGTATATTATAAGGGAATTCTTACTCAAGTGAGCGTATGAATGCCAGTGATTGACGTTACACAATTTTTTTATTTAAACGACATAAGAACTTAACAATTTGCCAAGAAGAGAACATTGTATCTTCCATAGAGCCTATGTTGTCGAAGATAGGGAAGACACATGTAATGTTTATGTACGTAGACAACTAAGACTTATTAGTGGCCTACGAAAATAATTACAAATGTGTACATCATCCTGGCGTCCTGCATCGGATGGTGACCTCTTAATGGGGCAGGTCGAGGAGAGAAAGGAGGAAATGAGTCATGTAAATTAATTGATCAATAGCAATTTACGGCTTAAACAACTACCGCCTAACCTATTTAATCTCATGCATCCATTGTCTAACGTAAATGGTTGCATAAACTCGTCTATGTATGTAACTATGTTTAGATAATGGTTATAGAATCTGGACCAGGATGTGATGCAGCGGTGGAAATTTCCACTCGAACTGCAATTAATCGATGACGTACACGACGTCAACCACTCCTGTGATCGGCCGATGGTACCTCACTGATCAACTTGTGTGGCATCGTTATACATGTATTGTGGAGATACCAGAGAGAATTTGTAGAAAATAGGAAGAAAATAATGTATAATTAAGTAGGAGAATACACGTGATCAACTTGCTTTTCCCCCTCGCTTGTCATGGTAAAATTATTTATCAAAAGTGGTTTGATATGTCATAACATTCCTGAATGCTTGCTTCTTCACATACTTGTCCAAAAGCACCAGATCGACGTATTAATTCATCACCATTAGTGTTCGTTCAAGTGGATCATATTCTGGATGCATTCTTTGGACAACAACCTCCATGTATATGCTCGTGAGACATGACAGCCGAATTAGCCAAATAGAGATGGCTGTAAAAGTGACCAAACCCTAAAGAGAAGATAAACATGGGGAAGAGATAGACCTGAGAGTTTGTGACAGACATGTGATCATTAGCTCATATTCATATAAGTATCCTCATATCAAATTATTGTTTTAGATTCCAAAATTGTTTCATTGCAAATGGTCAGACATAGAAAAATCAATGAGTTGTAAAATCCTAAATAGGTTCGCGCATTGGATTGGAAATGCTACACAGAGAAACATAATATACTTGATCTCTCTACGTCTTGCATTTAATAATATTGAAAAATGCAGATAGTGGAAATAACAAACAAATGGGAACAGAGGACATACACAAAATATTTATACAGGTCTCTTTAACCACTTTACATCTTATATTATAGAACCCAGGTATGTCCACATGCCATCGTCTCTCTTTAAAAACTTTTGACAGGTTTCTCACAATGCAAAACAGTAAGAGAAAAAAAATGTTATTACCACCTTTTGAAGGAACATAATAAACTGCCGAATATTGCACAGTTGGTATTACTTACCATGTCAAATATGGAGAGTATTGCTTAAGTGTGCAAGTATTGTTTTAGTACAATGCGCATAGTCAGAATTATATTGATCAACATCACCATGCACAATAATTGTAACGCCAATGTAATGTTCCAATAAGAAAATAGGATAAACTTCAATATACAATCTGCACAAATTTTAAGGCCAAGCTCCTACCAATAATCAAACTCAACCTGTCAAAGTGCATAACTATTTTAAGAATCTGTACCGAGGTTGCAAACGGTGCAACTTCTTTAGTATTGAGTAGAATGCTGCCAAATTTTGTTAACCATTTGTACACACAGTCCTTATTTATTCGATAAATGAATTAACACTAAAACTCTAACAGAAAAGAGATGCTAAAACACCAAGTATATAAAGCAGTTAAAAATAGCATTGATTACCAATATGTATAGCATTAGCACCGTCATGGCATTACCTGACTTACATCGTATTATGATGTGCTGTATTTATCAAGTGACTGGATTGACTATTCTGGAGAATTCAGTCTCTCATGGGGACTCATGTAGAATCCATCCAATAGAATAAGTACGCACAAATATAACATAATAATTTGTCAAGACTTCTAGCACGGTAATTTTTATGCAAAAAAACAAATTTGTCAAAATGATTGGGTAAAATCTTATCAGATTCTGTACATGAAAGGGAGAGAGTTATAATAGTAGGTTATAAGATACATATACGTACCTTCTGGATTCAGAGACAAATATACATCATTGTAAGCTGGCAGGAATAACTACATTAATTTCCTACAGTTACAGAGTAAGCCAAAATTCAGGGTACAATGAAACACCATAAACTATGTTGTACGGGCCATGTAAGGGTCCATTTAGTCTCCACCTCTCCTCTCCCTCTCTCCCTGCTTCATAAAAGAAAAATGAAGCATACATGGATATCTTTGAAACTTATTTTGCTTCAGCATTTTCAACATAGAAGTAAAAGTAATCATTACTCAGGACCTTGCCGATAGATATTGCGAGATGGACAATAACTGCAGTCTGGGACATTTAGCCTAGTGTGACTACACTTTACTCTAGCCTGGCCTCCCGATGGAGGGTCCCCGTATAGTAGCTGGAATCGCAGGCAGAGGCTAGGCAAACATCATCCTACAAACAACTATGCATCAGAAAAGCAGGTTAGTTTCTCCCCATGTACCTGCGTACGTCGTCAAACATTGGAGATGTGGCCCGCAAAAAAAACACTTTGGAGATGCGCCTCATGGTTGCCGGTATCGGGAGAGATCACCAGTGGCAAGATTATGAGCATGATCGATCTAGAATTTCAGCAAGGGCCGGAAGAGGGAATGACTTGAGGATGGGACGGTCAGTTCTACTGATGTCGACGCATCAGGAGAGGCAGATAGGTCGGAATCGAAACAGGTGCCCTATCTACGTACTTGTTACGGGAGGTATTAGATCTGGTTGAGCGTCGATGATTAGTTGGGAGTCCACGTAATAATAAAAATAGAATACGTCCTCTCTGCCTCCTCCATCGATGTATTTCAAAGGGGAGATACCTAAAACACAGTAGTGTGGATTCATGGAATTGACGTGAACTTATGGAACATGGAGTAGGCCATCAAAAAAAAGAATATGATGGTGTCAGAGAGGGATTAGTTGCACCTGAATCATCCCATGGCGATCAAGCATTATCGACATGCCCAAGGATGGAAGCGTTCATCATAGCGGCAGCGTATCGATGGAGATCCATGTCCATCTTGGTTTTTAATTTTGATTGATCTTGTGAGATAGAAGAGGCATGGAGACGTGAGAGAGAGAGAGAGAGAGAGATAAGTTGGAGATTTTTTTCCTTTTGAGAGATTTGTGAGAGATTGGAGAGAAAAAGATACTTGCCCACGTCCATCTTGGTTTTTAATTTTGACTAGTTAAGTGCCCGTGCGTTGCTACATCAAATCAATATCCAACGGTTAGGAGCACGCTGTCACCTGTTCATCTTCCTCTTGTTTCGCGACGGTTCCTCCTCCTCAACCATGGCCTACCCAGACCTAACCTCCTGCCTCCCCCTGCCCCACCATCCATCTAAGCCTCACCCCGATGAACAACTCCAACCCCCCACCCCCCCACCCCCACCCCCACCCCCTCGCCTGTACCCCAATGCACCGTCACCGATTAAGTTTTAGACTCGCTCCTGCCAGCTATGCGCACCCCCCTATGCCTCACCCTCACGAGGAAATTGCCCGTGCGTTGTAAAGGGAGGATAGATATATATTCTAAAATTTAACAACAATTATGGTTAACCATATATGTTTAGTATTGTATGCACGTCAATAGCATGGGTTAACTTATTATCGTTAAATCATTACTTTTCTTATTCCACCCACCATCTACGTCTCTCAACCTATCAATGGCACACCAGGCTCAGACCCCCCCCCCCCCCCCCCCCCCCCCCCCCCTCACCCCAACCTCCACCACCATGGAAGCAACTCCCCTGACGTACTGCAGGATGTAGTTGGGCCATTGACATGTGGGCCCACTGCAGTATGAGATCCCTGTCCCACCACCACATCCATTTTGAATTTTAAGCAGGTAACCGTAATTGTAATAGTTTTGGTCGCTGATGACAAAAAAAGATGCAATGGATTTTGACCAAGTCACCATCATGTATTGTACTCAGTCGCATCCTCGAGTAATTGATAATCGGGAAAAATATCATATGGAAACCAATATTGGTATGATAATGTACACTTTACATACATTACTTGTCATTACAAACTTAGCGAATATCCAATTTTCTAAGGGCACGCAATATTGTTTGAAAATCGAATCATTACACAGAATCTACATTACCTTTGTACCTTGTCTGGCATTACACATGAATATATTTGCATCAGGTCAGTACACACAAAATACATATGCACTAAGTTGTTCCTACTAAACACTGATTCCCCATCGCAAACTGCATGATGTTACATCAAGCTGCACACGCTCGAGAAGGACCTTCAGTTGTACAGGAAAGTTCAAGCCAACTCAACTGCTTGCACTATATAAGTTAGAAACGTGTATTAGCATTCAAAACCTGAAAAATAAAATCTCTCATGTCCTTCTAAACCTTTAGGACTTTTTTTCCGATCACAGATCAACTCACAAGATAGTTAGGGAGGCATGGAAGGAGCTCAAACCAGTCGGTCTGGCTGATGTTGGGGCGATTATGTTGGCTGATGTTGAACCAGTCCACACTTTGCTGCACACTGTTATTCTGCTCCCCTCCAAATCAGTCAACAGATGTTACCGCTGCCACTGCTCCACGCCGTCGAATCAGTAATAGGAAACTATATTATACCTCAAATATTTTTGTCAAGGAAGGATCAGTAATAGGTATAACATATTGTGTATATGATAAAATCGAAGCATCTATGTTCTGCACACATGTCACAATTTCTTGGAGATCCGGCGGAATACACAATATAGATAAACTCTGGGATGTTTGGCATCCTATTAAAATATGTACACAGAATAATAATAAAATATTTAATAAAAGAAACGAAAGAGAATCATAAAAAAGGATTATAGAACCAGTGTTATATATTTCATTTACCCACCAATTTGTGTGATATCAAAAAAAAAACACTCGCAAAAATCTTGCACACTCTTACATATCCACGGTGACTATGGTTTAGAGTAGAGACTCTGACCTGAAACTTGAAAAATAGTCTGGAACACGTACATCACTTAAACGAGAATATGAGATGCCGCTGATCTTTTTATGTGGCGATTCATATTTACATGCCCGGCCAACTTCACAGTAAAAAAACAGAGTGAAAATGGCAATAAAAGAAGGGTGAAATCTATCTCTTTATTTTATCAATGAAGTAGAGAAAGAAAAAATCGAATCAAGGAAGAAAACACCGAGGCGGTTTTATATACAGTATGAGACATCTAGCTTTAGTACAGATGGCATCCAGTTTCCTTTTTGGCTCAATTGTACTTGTACATATTGCACTTCGTTGGACTGCCATCACCACCAATGGCATGAATTAACTACCAAAGTCTTTTCAGTTTAACGAAGACCACCCACAAGGAATTGTATGGTGAGGTTAACAAGATAACCCAACACATATTTGTTGTCTTCTTTCTTTTGGTTCGCTATAAATCGCCAACAAAACACTCTCTGATTGAATAGTCAGGTCAATGAGAACACAAGACTTGACCATTTACCTTGGTGGCTATGATACTAAAGTGTCAGACAGTTTTCTCCAAGTGAAACTATGTCGATGATGACTGTATTCCCTAGTGAAGTGGCGGTGCAGAATAAGGCCCTCAATAGTCTCATTCAGACTGCAGCTGGTCTTAGAAAATATTTATAATAAAGCCTCTTCTTCTGTACCTATGTCTTCTTTCTTGGCCTCCCAGACTTATGAGTTGCTGCAGTTATATACCAAGATCTAGATAGACAAGAATCCTAAATGGCACGCAGATGCAGACACACAGAATAATAAGAATCCTAGTAAAAAATTAAAGAGAGGGAGAGGTGGAAGAGCATACTGGATCGTTGTGATGTTGCTGCCGTTGAGACCAGGTCAATCCGCTACCACTGCCGTTGGGAGGATTGCAAGATATTGATGTTGCAAGAAGCGTTTGATCTGGTCCGACTATGGGGACGAACTGCTTGCGCCGACAGGAGGAGAGAAGAACGTGTCGCCGCTGCCGTCTCCAGCCGGGTTATGGCGCCGCCACCAGAGTCACCTCATGGACCAACACACTGGATCGAGGTAGTTGGCAACAACAGAACAATTGAATAGAATCTGCAGTTTCTGCTCGAAACCCTCGATCGTTCTGGTTCCGTGGGGCAGCACAAGTAGCGACGATGCTTGGCGGCGTGACGGCGAGAGGCTGACGGATGCATGGTCGGTACTTCGAAAGCCGATGTGGATCTTGGTCTACTATCCTGAGGGAAGAGAGGTCTGCCTTAGGAAAAGAATTCTATGAGACCAAGTCTCACGCGAAACCCATCCTGATGGATGACACGTGACATTCACAAATCACAAAGCATCCCCCACCCCCATCCAGGAGGAGAGATTGGGATGCTTTGTGATTTGTGAATGCCACGTGTCATCCATCAGGACGGGTCTCACCTGCTAACCATGAGACCTGGTCTCATATAATTTTTTTCCTCTGCCTTAGTAGAGAGATTTGGTTGTTAGGATCAATGCGCTAGGAAAGTTTATTTTTTTCGGATAATGCGCTAGGAAAGATAGGATTTGGAATTGATTGTCACTAAACTGTAATTTTATTGTTTGGAAACTGTGATTTCATTGTTCGGTAACTCATCATGTCGAGCAGAAAAATGAGAAAAAATGAAACATAGGAAAAAACTGAAAATGGGTCAGATAACTTTTAGTAAGTAGTGATTTGATTTGAATGAGTTAATGCGTGACATTATTTTGGAAAGTGCTGATTTAATTGAGTTAATGCACGCCCCAAATGGGCCGACCAAAATTAATTATGGTTAAGCGAAAGTTTGTTAATAAGACACTCGCTGGCGTAATATAGGGTTCGTCGAGGGGTTGGTGGAAGGTGAGGCGAGACTACCAACTCATCTATTAGGAGTAGAGATTGATCTTGTGAGATAGAAGAGGCATGGAGACGTGAGAGAGAGAGAGATAAGTTGGTGATTTTTTCCTTTTGAGAGATTTGTGAGAGATCGGAGAGAGAAAGATACTTGCCTCGGGTATAGGGATGGCAATGGGTACCCATTACCCGCATACCCTGTGGGTAAAAACCCTATTAGGGTAAAGGTATGGGACAAAAAATTACCAATGGGTACTTAAATGGGAAAATATCATACCCATCGGGTAGAGAGGGTACGGGTATAGGATCGTATAACCCATGCCCGTGTACCCATGTATCCATCTAAAATGTTGACAGGTGGGTTTCCGTTAATATCCCAATATATTCATTTCCCCTCCTAATCACGCTAGGTAAAAACTCTAATGTGTATTCAAATTATTTCTATAATTTATCATGATTTCGTGAGCTTAAATTGTATGCATATGTGTTGTTATTTATGATTATGTGTTCTTGTTTAACATTTTTATATGTCACTTTATAGGCAAGTATTTTTTATGAGAATATGTTGTTGCACATTGTTGTTTAAAATGTGTTGCTATTAATAATTTATGATTATATGTTGCTTTTTACAACTATTTTCTACTCAATTGATGTGTTGTAAACAAGGGTAATTTTCCCCGCGGGTACCCATACACCCTGTCGGGTGACGGGTATGGGAAAAAATTGTACCCTTGACGGGTATGGGTATGGGTGATGGGTAAACTCAGGGCGGATGGGTAAGGGTATGGGGTAGCTCCACCCGTACCCATACCCTGCGGGTGCCATCACTACTCGGGTAAGATTTAGAGTTTTAGACAAACATGAGAGAGAGAGGCACGAGGAAGATTTATTTCCTTTTTAGAGATATGGGACGTTTTTTTATTTTGAGAGATGTGGGACGTCTTTTTCTGATTAACGTTATAAGGACTAATCTACACCGTTATAATTCGGACCCATTGGATTGACGGCTCTAATTTTTTGATTAACGTGGTAATTTCTAGGAAGTCGGTAATTAGTATAGGTATAGATAGATAGATATAGACTTGAGGTACGGGGGTGGCCCAACATACGATTTGATCTCTCTCTTGGCGCAGCCCTACCTCTCTCCCTCCTCGTCTCTCATAGTGCTTGGCGAAGCCTTGCTGGAGTCCCGCGCTCCTCCACCACTACCATGCCGTTGTGCTGCTGCTGGACAGAGTCTTCCCCAACCTCTCCTTCTCCCCTTACTGGATCAAGGCATAGGAGACGTCACCGGGCTTCACGTCTGTTGAACGCGGAGGCGCCGTTGTTCGGCGCTTAGATCGGAATCAACCGCGATCTGAATCGCTACGAGTACGACTCCTTCATCCGCGTTCTTGCAACGCTTATGCTTAGCGATCTACAAGGGTATGTAGATGCACTCTCCTTCCCCTCGTTGCTAGATTACTCCATAGATTGATCTTGGTGATGCGTAGAAAATTTTAAATTTCTGCTACGATCCCCAACAGAACTTTCTTTGGCCATGTTATTTTGAGAAGACATAATTTCTTAGTTAGTATGTTGGAAGTATTATCATTTTTATGTCAATATGAACTTTTGTATTGAATCCTTCAGATCTGAATATTCATACCACAATTAAGAAGAATTACATTAAAAATTATGCCAAGTAAGACTCCGCATCAAAAATTCTGTTTTTATCATTTACCTCCTCGAGGACGAGCAGGAATTAAGCTTGGGGATGCTTGATACGTCTCCAACGTATCTACAATTTTTGATTGCTCCATGCTATATTATCTACTGTTTTGGACATTATTGGGCTTTATTATACACTTTTATATTATTTTTGGGACTAACCTATTAACCGGAAGCCCATCCCAGAATTGCTGTTTTTTTGCCTGTTTTAGGGTTTCGAAGAAAAGGAATATCAAACGGAGTCCAAACAGACTGAAACCTTCGGAAACGTGATTTTCTCACCGAATACAACTTAGGAGACTTGGACCCTACGTCAAGCCAGCTAATAGGAGCCCACGAGGTAGGGGGGCATGCCTAACCCCCCCCCCCCAGGCGCGCCCTCCACCCTCGTGGGGCCCCTGTTGCTCCACTGACGTACTTCTTCCTCATATATATATATATATATATATATATATATATCCACGTACCCCCAAATGATCAGAACAGGAGCCAAAACCCTAATTCCACCGTCGTAACTTTCTGTATCCACGAGATCCCATCTTGGAGCCTATTCTGGAGCTCCGCTGGAGGGGGCATCGATCACGGAGGGCTTCTACATCAACACCATAACCTCTCCGATGAAGTCTGAGTAGTTTACTTCAAACCTATGGGTCCATAGTTAGTAGCTAGATGGCTTCTTCTCTCTTTTTAGATCTCAATACAATGTTCTCCCCCTCTCTTATGGAGATCTATTCGATGTAATCTTCTTTTTGCGGTGTGTTTGTTGAGACCGATGAATTGTGGGTTTATGATCAAGTCTATCTATGAATAATATTTGAATCTTCTCTGAATTCTTTTATGTATGATTGGTTATCTTGCGGTGTCCTACTAGATTGATCTTTCTTGCAATGGGAGAAGTGCTTAGCTTTGGGTTTAATCTTGCGGTGTCCTTTCCCGATGACAGTAAGGGCAGCAAGGCATGTATTGTATTTTTGCCATCGAGGATAACAATATGGGGTTTTCTTCATATTGCTTGAGTCTATACCTCTACATCATGTCATCTTGCTTAAGGCGTTACTCTGTTTTTAACTTAATACTCTAGATGCATGCTAGATAGCGGTCGATGAGTGGAGTAATAGTAGTAGATGCATGCAGGAGTCGGTCTACTTGTCTCGGACGTGATGCCTATATACATGATCATACCTAAATATTCTCATAACTATGCTCAATTATGTCAATTGCTCAACAGTAATTTGTTCACCCACCGTAGAATACTTATGCTCTTGAGAGAAGCCACTAGTGAAACCTATGGCCCCGGGTCTATCTTTATCATATCAATCTCCTACTACTTAGTTATTTACTTTGCTGTTTACTTTGCTTTTATTTTACTTTGCATCTTTATCATAAAAATACCAAAAATATTATCTTATGATATCTATCAGATCTCACTCTCGTAAGTGGACCTATAGGGATTGACAACCCCTATTTGCGTTGGTTGCGAGGATTTATTTGTTTTGTGCAGGTACGAGGGACTCACGCGTAGCCTCCTACTGGATTGATACCTTGGTTATCAAAAACTGAGGGAAATACTTACGCTACTTTGCTGCATCATCCCTTCCTCTTCGGGGAAAACCAACGCAATGCTAAAAGAGGTAGCACCATCCAAGATAGCTCACCAAATTTGTGATGGATGACTGCCCAGCCAAGCTGCAAACAGAGAGTCTTCCGGGAAATAGACACCCTTGAGGATGCGGGCGCTAAGCGACATGGGGTTCTGAAGCAACTTCCATGCCTGTTTCGACAGTAGGGCAAGGTTAAAGATCTCCAAGTCCCTAAAACTGAGCCCACCAAGGTGTTTTGGCGTTGTCATCTCGTCCCAGGCTACCCAACTTGGCTTGCGCTTCCCCTGTTTGCTTCCCCACCAAAATTGTATGATCAGGGAGGTGATGTTCTCGCATAATCCCCTTGGGAGGCGAAAACATGACATAGAAAAAACCAGTATAGACTGCGCCACCGCCTTAATGAGCACTTCCTTTCCTACTGCAGACAAAAGTTTTTCCATCCACCCTCTAATTTTCTCCCACACCCGGTCTCTCAAATATCGGAAAGTGCCATTCTTTGCATGCCCAACATCAGTAGGCATCCCCAAGTACCTGTCACTGAGAGATTCATTATGTATGTTCAGAGTGTTCTTGATACTGTCTCTCATGACTTGAGGGCAACCTTTGCTAAAGGAGATAGAAGACTTCTCATGATTTATGCGCTGTCCTGATGCCATACAGTAGCGTTCCAACAAGTTTGATGCTGCAACAGCCCCTTCAACACTCGATTTAAACATCAGCATGCTATCGTCGGCAAAAAGGAGGTGGTTCACGACTGGAGCCGTGGCTGCCACCTTGATCCCTTCTAGCTGAGATGACGAGGTACTGGATTTCAGTAGGCACGAAAGGCCCTCTGCTGCGATTAAAAAGAGATATGGGGATATCGGATCTCCCTGCCGTATACCTCTGGATGGGTAAAAGGTGTCGAGTCTCTCACCATTAAAGAGCACTGAAAAAGAAGCTGACCTCACCATTTTCATTACTATCTGGACCCATGATGTAGCAAAGCCAAGCTTTATCATCATTGCATGTAGATACTCCCACTCTAGCCAATCGTATGCCTTCATCATATCGAGTTTTAGGGCACAGAAGGAGTTGACCCTGGCCTGGCTACGTTTCATAAAGTGAAGACACTCGTATGCACTAATGATATTGTCTGTAATATTCCTGCCTGGCACAAAGGCCGATTGCTCCTCTGAAATAATGTCCGGAAGAATCTGCTTCAGTCTGTTCGCAATCACCTTGGACGCAATCTTATATAACACGTTACATAAACTGATTGGTCGAAATTGAGTGAGCATGGAAGGGTTCATTACCTTAGGGATAAGGACCAGGACCGTGTCATTTATGCTTTCGGGGCTATCCTCTCCCCGAATTATCCCGAGGACCGCCTCTGTAACCTCGGCACCGCAAAGATCCCAATGGTGCTGATAGAAATGAGCTGGAAATCCGTCGGGTCCCGGTGCTTTGGTGGGAAACATCTGAAAAAGGGCTGCTTTAACTTCTTCTCCCTTGTACGGTGCAGTGAGTAACTCGTTCATCTCATCGGTAACTTTGGTTGGTACACAGTTGAGGACCGCTTCCATATTGTTCACACCCTCTGAAGTACACAGAGTTTCATAAAATTCCCGTACCAATGCTTTCAGCTCCTCCGGATCATCTGACATGACACCAAGGGAATTTTGTAGGGCCTTTATCATATTCTTCTTTCTCCGTATGCTTGCTCTCAAGTGGAAAAATCTTGTATTTTTATCGCCCGACGTTAGCCACTCTATCCTGGACCGCTGCCTCCATAGAATCTCCCCCCGATGGTAGAGTTCAACTAGATTTTCGTTTATCTTCAGCTCAACATAGGAAGGAGCCGTTCGACTTGGGTCAGCGCGAAGCTTCTCCAGCTCTGTTTTCAGCCTTTTAATCTCTTTCCGAACGTTCCCGAAGGTCTCGTTGTTCCAGCGCCCCAAATCATGAGATATTGCTTGCAGTTTAGCCCGCAACTCCTCCACTCTACTGTTGATCCCCCCGTCTGTCCATGCTGAATTAATGGTGTCGCTCCACGACTCATGTCCTTCCCACATTACCTCATATCGGAAGGGTTTTGGCTGTCGGCCGCTGGGCTGCTCTCTGTTCAATCGCATCAGAATGGGACTGTGGTCAGAACATGCTGCTGTGAGGTGTGTCAAGTCAGCAAGAGGAAACCTTGCTCTCCAGTCCGCATTGGCAAGTGCATGATCCAGCCGGACCTTAGTATATGATCCTCCCCTTACTTTCTTTTCAAAAGTCCAGAAACAGCCCGAATAGCCTATGTCTAGCAACATGCAGATGTCAACCGCGTCACAAAATTGTTGTATCTGTGCGTTGCTCCTTTCTCCCACCCCCTCATGTTCACCGGGACGCAAAACTTCGTTAAAATCACCAAGTAGAGCCAAGGGAGGCTACTCAAAGTACTGATATTTTTCAAGGTATCCCACGTTTTTTCTCCAACTAAAAAAGAACCTCGCGTTTTCTCTCCCATCGGGGGCCCCACGATTTAGGGGGCCCTGTGCGGTTGGCCACTTTGGCCCCCCTCATCGACTGGCCTGGGATCACACATGAATGCAAGAAGGAACATGTGTGTGAGGTGCTAGGGCTAAAAGGCTGTGGGTTCGAAGGCTGTCAAATTATCATACTGTACAACTTTGCACAAGTGTAAAGTGAACTTGTGGCGTACGTTTGGAAATAGGACTGGCCTATTTAATTTGGTGATCTTATTATGGCTAGTTATGATGTAATGATGGTATGTGCGCGTAGGCTTTGTGTGTTCCTCGTTATCGACGTTTGGTGATCTATCTGTGGTAAGTCAAAAATCAATGACTCGATCATGGACGGTATGTAATTATTATATGGTTTTCATTACTTCTGGATGGAAAGAAACTTCTTGATTAACAACCGTACATTAAAGGGTCCAACCCAACCAATTGTGAAATTTGATCGCAAACAAAACTAATAAACCAAAGTTAATTTTAGTTACGTTGTGCTCAAGATTTGGCAATTCATCAGCTCCACCACTGCATAAACCTCTTTGACCTCGTAACATAAATACTACTTGTCTAACACCAACATAGAGGTTACATGAAGCAGGAAAGGGGCAAGGAGCGAATTCAATGCACTATCAGGAAACCCACAACATGTTCTCGCAATCTACACACGTAAAACCTGATAGGGGCAAAATAACTATCCTAGCATAATAGTGTTAACTACTAGCATAACAGTGTTAACAACATTATATCCAAGTCAAACAAGCCTCAAGAAAATGAACACAGAAGACAAGAGAAACATATCCAGGTTCGATGACTCTAATCCATCAAACTACATCTGACACATTGCAAATCCTCATTATATTGATAGCATTCTTCTTCAACAACATCACACTCCTGTGAAGTGCACCAGCGTCTTCAGTTTTCTCAAAGAACAAGATAGTGCAAGCAGCAAAAGCAATCTCAAAAAGGGTTTTAATAAAAAAATCTTGAAAGCTCTGTTACCGGTGTTCCAAATAGCCCAAGTAATAGCAACAAGCCTAGTTGTAAAATATTTTGTCCATATGTTTTATCTATCTATCTATCTATCTATCTGTTTCTATTCTATTACGTATACTAAAAGCACAATATCTTTCTAGTTCTATTCTATTATATATACTAAAAGCACAATATAGGTGTTTCCTTGGAGGCACCACATTAATACACATTATCAAAACTATTCTGACAGTTAGATATGTAATTCATGGTTATGATCTAACAAAATAGTTGCGGTCATATGTTATTCCCTTTTATGGATTCACATTTGAGTTTGTAATCCAAGCGTGCATATCAAGACAGATGGTCCTGCGCTAGGACGTACATGCCAGAGCCTTGCCAAGCTGTGTATATCAATGTATGAACTCTCCTATTTGGGTTATAGGCGTGGCATTTGTAGGTTGAACATACATCAAATGACCCGAAGCCATCACCCACACGTACAAACTCGACAATGGGAAATGCCTTCACGCCACACCATCGAGAGTCGGGATCACCACCGATCCGCCCGCATGGCATACCAGGAGCATAAACCTGGTATAGCAAACCCAAAGCATACACCAGATGCACACGCTTCAGAAGCCACCATCACCATCGAACTGTTGGCCCATCTATAGGAAAGAGATTCTTGTCATGCTTGTCAGCCATCGATGCCGCCACGGCACCAAACGACGCCACCACCCAAGCGCAGGTTCATCATCACGCATCCTCCGCCGGGCCTCCACTGCTCCACGCCGCCGAGACTCATCGTCGTCCATGTGGTAGATGCCACACCGCTCCACCTTGGCCACAATGTCATTCATTTCCGGTCCCGGGAAAGCACCCAAGGTAGCACAAACTTCAAGATGACGCCCTCAGGATGGGTAGCGACGCGAGATTGATGCTGTCGTCTGACCTTGCACCGCAAGGTCTAGGCCTTGGCCCGACTATGAGCCAAGAGCTGAGGAGGTCGAAGAGCTCCACGACGACCTTCCAGGAAGAAAGCGACATCCAAAGATGCCGCGCCATTGACATTCGCTTGGAGCAAGTCTTCTTCCGGACCCCCGTGCTGCCGAACGAATGCGGGAAGACCGTAAGTAAATGGCCCACGAAAAAGACAGCGAAGGCCATTTTGATATAATCTTTCTCTAAGTTGCTTGATCCATTTTCAAACATTGATCTGGTTACGGAGTATGATTTTGGGTGCTTTGAGTATTTGGTTCCTTTCGTTGTTTATGTGCAACGGCTGATGGATGTTGGGTCCAGGGTAGTGAATATGATCAGAATGGTTGGGAGTTGGGCGGTGGGGGGTGGGAGTTGAAGTGATACTAGTGCTTGTTGTATGGTGAGCCATGTTTGATGCAAAAAGGACATCGAGTACATTGAAAGAAATAGGTTTTAAGGGCATATACGTGATTACATAAAGAGAAGGAAAAGGTGTACTTTCCATAATGAAGAGACTGATGTCCAGGCAATGAAAAAAGAAGCAAACCCCCTGGAAAAATAATTTTGCTCCAACTTCAGAAGAAGAAAAAATCAGATGGTTTATGCATCCTATTTCATGAAATTGTGAAACTCACCCTGAAATGTGGAAAGAAAGTAATCGTCCACATGTAGTACTCCTACTTACGATTACTAATCACTAGTTACTAGTGTTAAGACCAATAGTATTTAATAACAGTCGATGTACATGACTCGGTCTTGATAAGACCTTGTAATAATATAATGTGCTATGACCCTGCCGATTTTCTCCTATGAGACAACCAGACAGGGTCTAACTCTTCAGTAAGTAGCATTTTTCTGTAAGACAAAACTCTCACTAGTAGAAAACGGGCCTATTGTCCCGGTTTGTAAGGGCCTTTTGTCCCGGTTCCTGAACCGGGACTAAAGGGTCGTTACTAATGCCCTGTCCCTTTAGTACCGGTTCAGTCCAGAACTGGGACAGATGGGCCTTCACGTGGCCTGTGCGCGGAGCCCAGGCAGGAGGGCTTTTGGTCCCGGTTGGTGGCACCAACCGGGACCAATAGGCATCCACGCGTCAGCATTTCTGTGGCTGGAGTTTTTGTTTTTGTTTTTTTAAGGGGGGGGGTTGGGGGTTTTGGGGGGTTAATTTAGTTGTTTCATATATTGTGTTAGCTAGCTAATTAATAGAGAGAAGTGTCCTCTCTTATGTCCGTGCTTGGTCGACGCTACGTACTATACATACGTATAGAGAGGACTAGACACGCTAGCTATCTACTAAGCAAACGAAGGAAATAGAAGATCGTCATGAACATATATGCATGCAGAGAGAAGTGATATCGACCACCTCTCCTTCTCCGAGAGATTGGTCGAACAACAAGTTCTCGTATATCTATCCGACACTACCGGCTACATATATACAATAATTATCTCTTACAAATATAATCTCCTAACATACGGACGCATGGTCCACATAGTATTCTCCGTCTTCAGCAATCACATGGTCAAGAAAGAATGCCGCCAATTCCTCTTGAATTGCTCGCATGCGAGCTGGTGCTAGGAGTTCATCCCGCATCCGAAACATCTAATTTGAAGAAGGGGGTCAATACACATATATATGAATGAATGAAACTCAACACAAATGATGGTAATAAAATAAAATTGTGAATATTGTTATTTACGCACTTCATATTGTTCGTCAGAGTAGCCCCGCTCACAGGTCGTGTGGCGGATGGACTCGCAAACGTAGTATTCACAGAAATCATTTCCTTGTTCCTGCCACAACCACTTTACAAGAAATAGAGGTTAATCAAACTGATAAGCAAGAATGCCAAATGGTATTGATGAAACTAGCGCTTGAATCACTAGGAGATGCACGGAACATGCTACTATAGTACTTACTTTCGGGTGTCTAAATTCCAGCTTCTTCGGCAGTCCCGGAGCTTTTTTGGTGAATTTTCTCCAAACTCTGCCAGACAAAGAAAACAATTACTTGATATCAGAAATGAACAAAGTTGCTGATATGGTGGATAATGATCGATTTAACTTACTTCTCGAGCATTTGAGTCATGTCCGCATACTCCTGGGGATCTTTTCGTTTAGAGTCCAAGACAGTTACTACTCCCTGCTCAAGCTTAATCTCTAGGAGAATATAGTGGAACCTGCGCATGCATGCATAACTCATCAATTTCATTACTATAACCTTAACTAATATATAAGGGAAACCGAATATGCACAAGACAGTAACACTCGCTTGAAGTTGTAAGGAAAGAGTATTATATCTTTGTTTTCATTTATTACCAACGATCGTAGCAAGTTGGCCTTGGTGCCTGCGGCATGAAATTTAACCTCAGTTGCATCTATGAGATTTTTGTTAATGAACCCAATATCACTGACTTGTCTTTTCTTCAATTCGACGATCTTCAATCTGCATAATATAGTGAGGATAATTATAAATACATGCAATGAAAGAGCTGAGCTATATAGAGAGACTTAATGACAGAAGTAGTACTACTTACATACAGTAGCAGGTGACCGTTGCTTTATCGAGGGCCAATTGATTGAAAAACTGAAAGAACTCCTCAAATGGAACAGGCAACAGTTCAATTCCAACGAGGTCATACTCCTTTTTAACTCTCACATACAAAGTATTCCTCCCTCCAGACTCTCTGTAGATTTTCAAGTACCAATCATGCAATCTTCGCATCATCGTTGATAGAGATCTTTCATCTTTGACGAGAGGCTTCCCGTACTCGTATCTTTGTATCTGCACCTCCAAGAAATCATAATGTACATCGTCGGGCAGGTAATCTCCAAGATTGCTATAACCGGGCACCATCCTCGGATCATTAGCAACGATGTCGCTAGGCACCTTGAGCGGGGGGCACGATTGCTTCGCTTGTTCGCCGAGCTGGGCAATTTGTTTCCCAGCTCGTCGTTCTTTCATCTTTGATCACTGACAGTACTTCCCGACCGCTCCGCTTCGGCAAATGCCTTTCCAATAATGCGCTCATAGTTGCCTTTCGGCGGAGACTTGGGTGGTTTTGTCAGGGCAGCCAGAGTGCGCTTCGCTTTCACCGGATCTACCTTCTCCACCGGAGGTGGATGTTTCTTTGCTTTCACCCCTTCAAAGAAGTTCCTCACTTCTTCTCGAGCGATTTCGGCGATCTCCTTCGGGGTCCTGTTGTATGGTAACTTCTCTGGAGTCTTCAGAGAAGGACCGAATCTGTATGTCCTCCCGCCTCTGGCTGTACTGCTAGACGCCGGCAGAGCAGACGGAGCGGCTGTCTTCTTTACTTGCTTATGAGGCGGAGGAGAAGGACTACGACGCGCCGGAGCAGCCGGAGCAGCGGCGGATCTCTTCTGCCCTTGCTGACGAGGCGGAGAAGGAGGAGGCTGGCTGCTCGGGCGCGCCAGCGCAGGCGGAGAAGGAGGCGGAGTGCCTCCACGCGCCGGAGAAGGAGCCGGCCGAGTGCCCTGATCGTCACTCGCCGGAGGAGGAGGCGGAGTGCCCTGACTCGCCGGAGGAGGAGGAGGAGGAGGCGGAGGCGTCCAGTTCGGAAGGTTGATGAGCTCCTTCCGCCATAGGCATGGAGTCTTCAGAGCAGAACATAGACGAGTCTCCCCTTCACCGGTAGGGTGGTCAAGCTGGAGGTCCTCAAATCCCTCTGTTATTTAATCCACCATCACCCTAGCATATCCTTCTGGAATCGGCCGGCAGTGAAAAGTTGCGCCGGGTTCAGTAGGAAAAACAAAGCCAACAGCCGCCTTGACCTTCATATTAATCCATTGCGTCATAAGGTGGCAATTTTGAGACTCCATGATAGCATCCATGGGATAGCTGGCAGGAGCCGTCAAGACATGCTCCGGCTGAAGGAGCTCAGTGGAAGCCACACTGCTTCTCCGCTGAGATGGCGGGGTAGCTTCGGGGGAAGCTTCGGCAGTTCGTTTGCTGCGATTTGCTTCTCGTTCCTCTATCGCTTGTACCCTAGCGTGCGGTGCCTGCAGTTGGGTCTGCTCCACTTTCTTCCTCCTCTCGTGGCATTTGTAACTGCATGCGTCCGGAAACCCAGACTTCCACGGAATGGAGCCTGGAGTGCCTCGTGTCCGTCCAGGGTGCTCAGGATTCCCGAGGGCCATTGTGAGCTCGTCGTTCTCTCTGTCTGGAACGAACGTCCCTTGCTGCGCTACTTCATATAGTGCTTAAGCCTCTTGACTGGTATTTCCATTTGCTCGTCCGTCCAAATGCACTTCCCTGATACAGGGTCCAAGGTTCCGCCAGCCCCGAAGAACCAAGTCCGGCAACGGTCTGGCTAGTTAATTGTCTCTGGTTCGATCCCTTTATCAACCAGATCATTATCAGCCTTGGCCCACTTAGGCCGGGCTACGAGGTAGCTACCTGACCCCGTGCGATGGTGACGCTTCTTCTTCGCAGCATTTTGCTTGTTTGTCGCCGACATCTTCTTACTCTTTTCCGACGTCTTGTGGGCCACAAATGCGGGCCAGTGATCTCTGATCTTCTCATATCTGCCCTTGAATTCTGGTGTCTCTTTTTTATCGACAAACTTATTCAGCTCTTTCTTCCACCTCCTGAATAGGTCTGCCATCCTCTTAAGAGCAAAAGACTTGATTAATTGCTCTTTAACTGGCTTCTCCGGATCATCCTCTGGCGGTAGGGTGAAATTTGACTTCAGCTCAGTCCAAATATCATTTTTCTGCATATCATTAACATAAGACACCTCGGCGTCTTCTGTAGCCGGCTTTAACCATTGCTGGATGCTGATCGGGATCTTGTCCCTAACCAGAACCCCACACTGAGCAACAAATGCGTTCTTTGTCCGGACGGGTTCAATCGGTTGGCTGTCGGGCGCGATTGCTATGATCTCAAACCTTTCATCTGAGCTCAACTTTTTCTTCGGGCCTCATCTCTTTACCGAAGTTGTGCTCGATCCGGAGGGCTAGAGAAAAGAACAAAGACTTAATTAATATGTGTACATACCAAAACAATGAAAACATCAATTAGCTAGTCAGCACAGGCTTAACTAATATATATACCTAGCCGGACTCGGTTCGGTCACCGGAGCCGTCATCATGGTCTCCTTCTTGCACCGGCATTGGGTCACCGGAGCCGTCCTCATGGTCTCCTTCTTGCACCGGTATTGGGTCACCAAAGCCATAATAATCATAGCCAGCTGCTTCCAGACCATCGGTGTCGTTGAGAAACAACGAGCAGACGGCATCACTTCCTCGTGCGATTATGTCCCCCAACAACTCTTCTTGTACTTCGTCTCAGGCGGTGTCCTTAGTTTCTACAAATATTTACAACATGGCAATTATTATTCAAACATGACAGATGGATATATTAGTGGCAAACGTAGAACTAATATTAATTAGTGGCCTCGATGCTGCTTCTCTAGGGTTTGGGGTGGCCTCGACAACGCTTCAAGGGTTTGGGGTATATCGACAACGACGACATACGTACATGGGAAAATAATATTATCGGGGAGGGGGTATATCGACCCCCCCTCCACATGTTGAAGTTATCGGGAGGGGGTATATCGACCCCCCACGTGTTGAAGTTATCAGGAGGGGGTATATCGACCCCCCACGTGTTGAAGTTATTGGGAGTTTATATCGACACGACATATGTACATGGGAAAATAATATTATCGGGGAGGGGGTATATCGACCCCCCTCATGTTGAAGTTATCGGGAGGGGGTATATCGCCCCCCCCCCACGTGTCAAAGAAAAAAAGAGGAGAAGAAGAAAGGAATAGAGGCGATAATCTATCTTTTGCATATATACATGAACATATATATATATATACACACACACACACACACACACACACAGAGAACATATATACGTGTGGCGTCGACGTTGAACACTACATCTACGTCCCACAAGTGACGCGGGCGTCGACGCCCACGTCACTTGTGGGACGTGGATGTAGTGTCCGACACCGACGGCCACATGTATCTCACACCGACGATACTTGCTATTTAGGGTTTCCTCTACCGCTCGGCAACCCTCGACGACCCTCGTTCCCGATAAAAAAAAGAGGAAGAAGAAGAAGAAAAAGAGGAGAAGAAAGAATAGACTCCTCTATTCTTTCTTCTCCTCTTTTTTTTCTTCTTCCTCTTCTTTTTTTATCCTCTTCTTCCTCTCATGTTCGACGACCCTCGACCCCTCGGCGATCCTAGACCCCCTCTCGACCCTCGACCCTCGGCGACCGTCGACCCCCTCTTGACCCTCGACCCCTCGGCGACCCTCGACCCCGTCTCGACCCTCGACCCCTCGGCGACCCTCGACCCCCTCTCGACCCCTTGACGACCCTAGAACTTTTTTCTCCCTGATAATATTTTTTTCTCCGAGAGAGTTAGTGTTCCCGAGTGAACCGGAGGGGGACATTGGTCATATCGGATTCGTCATATTTTCTACGAATGTTCTATATACATACATCCATCGATATCATTCCATACATACATAGACATCTACATTATATATGAACAAAAAAAATCAAAATTCATCATACATACATCTACAGTATATATGAACAAAAATTTCATCATATCAATATTTACATATACATACACACATACATACATACACATGACCCCCCTCATTCATCATATCAATATTTTGCAAGGGGAAGGAAGGGGGGAGGATGGGGCGGTAGCTACCTCTCCCGGCGGGATCGGGGAGGAGACGCGGGCGGCCGGCGTCGGGGGCGACGGTGACGAGGACGGGCTCGGGGTCGGCGAGGGCGACGGCGGGGCGCGCTCGGCGACGACGGCGAGGCAGGGCGCGCTCGGGGGCGGCGGACGGGCTCGGAGGCGCAGGGGGTGCGGCAGGGCACGCTCGGGGGCGGCGGACGGCAACGACGTGGGCGGCGGACGGTGTCGGCGTGGGCTCGGGGGCGGGGCAGGGGCAACGGCGTGGGCGGCGACGGCGAGGCAGCCTGGCGGCGATGAGCTCGGTGGCGTCAGGGGGAAATGGGCGATGTAAACTGAAACCGCTAAGTGGTGGGTATATATACATGAAGCATTGGTCTCGGTTCGTGGCACGAACCGGTACCAATGCCACCTATGGTCCCGGTTCGTGCTACCAACCGGGACCAAAGGTCTCATTTCGGCAGCCCAAAGGGCGGGAAGCAGAGGCCATTGGTCCCGGTTCGTCGCACGAACCGGGACCATAGGTAGGCATTCGTACCAGTTTGTGCCACGAACCGGTATGAATGCCGCCATATGGTCCCGGTTCGTGCGTCTAACCGGGACCAATGGCCTGCGCCGCGGTGCGGTGCGGTGGGATTTTTAGTCCCACCTCGCTAGCCGAAGAGCTCCCGCACCTGTTTATAAGCCCTGCTCTGTGTTCCCTTTCAAACTCCTCTGAACTGCGGGCTTACGGGCCTAATGGGACACTACAATGCCTGTGGGCCTACTGGGCCTGCTGCGGGCCTGAATCCTGGTCCATGGTTGGGTTTCTAGTCGTATTCAGGGCGTGCTGCCCCAGTAGGTGGCATTTTCTTTTTTGCTATTTATTTTTTCATTTCTACTTAGAACTAAGTACTTATAGTTTTTTAGTGATTTCTTTTTTCTTTTAGGTCACAAAAATTATAAACTTTCTATTAGTGCCATTAGTTTTAAAATTTGAATAGTTTAAATTTGAATTTTTTAAAATTTGTGTGAATCACTAGTTTATGAATAACTTTACTATAAAAATTGATTTTTGAGTCATTTTTTCCTGCTATTTAATATTACTATGTTTTATCATTATACTCAATTTGGTAATTTTAGTTAGTCATAACAAATATTATAGGCATTTTTTTCTTTTTTGCTATTTATTTTTTCATTTCTACTTAGAACTAAATACTTATAGTTTTCTAGTGATTTCTTTTTTCTTTTAGGTCACAAAAATTATAAACTTTCTGTTAGTGCCATTAGTTTTAAAATTTGAATAGTTTAAATTTGAATTTTTTAAAATTTTTGTGAATCACAAGTTTGTGATTAACTTTACTAAAAAATGAACATAGATGCACCTATAGAGAAAATTCAACCTAAATTCATAATCAATTTCTATGAATTTTAGAGAAATTCATTATGAATTTAGGTCAAATTCCCTGTATAGGGCATCTATTTTCACTTTGAGAGGAGCTCAACAAGGCAGAGAGGGACGGGCTTATAAACCGGTGTGGGCGCCCTTCGGTTGGCGAGGTGGGAGTAAACTCTGAGCGCAACGAGGACCAACCCTTTAGTCCTGGTTTGTGGCACAAACCGGGACTAATGGTCATGGGCCAGGGGCGAGCCGTATTTTTTCCAGTTTTTTGTTTTGTTTTCTGCATTATTTATTTTCTTTTGTTTTTTGCTTTATTTTTTAATTCTTTTTGCTTTTAGTTTTAGAAAAATTATAAAATTTCTGATAGTGCCATTAGTTTTCAAATTTGAAAACACTTTTTTAGTTTTTTTTCTTTGTTGCTTTATTTATTTTATTTTGTTTCTACTTACAAAAATTACTTATTGTTGCTATTTTTATTTTTTTCCAGTTTTTTTGTTTTGTTTTCTGTATTATTTATTTTCTTTTGTTTTTTGCTTTATTTTTTAATTCTTTTTTGCTTTTAGGTCAGCAAAATTATAAACTTTATGTTAGTGCCATTAGTTTTAGAAAAAATTATAAACTTTCTGTTAGTGCCATTAGTTTTCAAATTTGAATTCTTTGAAATTTGTGTGAATCACAAGTTTGTGATTAACTTTACTAAAAAAATGAACATAGATGCACCTATAGAGAAAATTCGACCTAAATTCATAGTTTTCAAATGAACTCTGAAAAAGTTGGCACAGCATACTCGTGTGTTACAAAGTTGGCATGGTATCATCATAATAGTTGCGGGAGAAAGTCTTCACTTTTTCTTCGCTTGTGTCATTTGCTTATTACGCCGTAACCATGGATAATCTTCATTGTTTATCAGGATGCTTGGGTCAGCCTTGACATTGAAGGGAGGAATTTCATGAAACTTTTCATAATCTTCAGACATGTCTGTCTTGCCCTCCACTCCCAGGATGTCCCTTTTTCCTGAAAGAACTATGTGGCGCTTTGGCTCATCATATGATGTATTCGCTTCCTTATCTTTTCTTTTTCTCGGTTTGGTAGACATGTCCTTCACATAGATAACATGTGCCACATCATTGGCTAGGACGAACGGTTCGTCAGTGTACCCAAGATTTTTCAGATCCTCTGTTGTCAATCCGTACTGTGGGTCTACCTGTACCCCGCCTCCTGACAGATTGACCCATTTGCACTTAAACAAAGGGACCTTAAAATCATGTCCGTAGTCAAGTTCCCATATGTCCACTATGTAACCATAATATGTGTCCTTTCCCCTCTCGGTTGCTGCATCAAAGCGGACACCGCTGTTTTGGTTGGTGCTCTTTTGATCTCGGGCGATCGTGTAAAATGTATTCCCATTTATCTCGTATCCTTTGTAAGTCAATACAGTCAAAGATGGTCCCTTGGACAACAAGTACAGCTCATCACAAACAGTGTTATCACCTCTGAGACGTGTTTCCAACCAACTGCTGAAAGTCCTGATGTGTTCACATGTAATCCAGTCGTCGCACTGCTTCGGGTGTTTGGAGCGCAGACTGTTCTTGTGTTCATCGACATACGGGGTCACCAAGGTAGAGTTCTGTAGAACTGTGTAGTGTGCTTGAGACCAAGAATATCCGTCCCTGCATATTATTGAGTCACTTCCAAGAGTGCCTTTTCCAGTCAGTCTCCCCTCATACCGCGATTTAGGGAGACCTATCTTCTTAAGGCCAGGAATGAAGTCAACACAAAACCCGATGACATCCTCTGTTTGATGGCCCATGGAGATGCTTCCTTCTGGCCTAGCGCGGTTACGGACATATTTCTTTAGGACTCCCATGAACCTCTCAAAGGGGAACATATTGTGTAAAAATACGGGCCCTAGAATGACAATCTCGTCGACTAGATGAATTAGGACGTGCGTCATGATATTGAAGAAGGATGGTGGAAACACCAGCTCGAAACTGACAAGACATTGCACCACATCACTCCTTAGCCTTGGTACGATTTCTGGATCGATCACCTTCTGAGATATTGCATTGAGGAATGCACATAGCTTCACAATGGCTAATCGGACGTTTTCCGGTAGAAGCCCCCTCAATGCAACCGGAAGCAGTTGCGTCATAATCACGTGGCAGTCATGAGACTTTAGGTTCTGGAACTTTTTCTCTGGCATATTTATTATTCCCTTTATATTCGACGAGAAGCCAGTCGGGACCTTCATACTGAGCAGGCATTCAAAGAAGATTTCTTTCTCTTCTTTCCTAAGAGCGTAGCTGGAAGGACCTTCATACTGCTTTGGAGGCATGCCGTCTTTTTCGTGCAAACGTTGCAGGTCCTCCCGTGCCTCAGGTGTATCTTTTGTCTTTCCATACACGCCCAAGAAGCCTAGCAGGTTCACGCAAAGGTTCTTTGTCACGTGCATCACGTCGATTGAAGAGTGGACCTCTAGGTCTTTCCAGTAGGGTAGGTCCCAAAATATAGATTTCTTCTTCCACATGGGTGCGTCTCCCTCAGCGTCATTCGGAACAGCTAGTGCGCCGGGACCCTTTCCAAAGATTACGTGTAAATAATTGACCATAGCAAGTACGTGATCACCGGTACGCATGGCAGGCTTCTTCCGGTGATCTGCCTCGCCTTTGAAATGCTTGCATCTCTTTCGACATTGATGGTTGGTCGGAAGAAATCGACGATGGCCCAGGTACACATTCTTCCTGCATTTGTCCAGGTATATACTTTCAGTGTCATCTAAACAGTGCGTGCATGCGTGGTATCCTTTGTTTGTCTGTCCTGAAAGGTTACTGAGAGCGGGCCAATCATTGATGGTCACGAACAGCAACGCCTTTAGGTTAAATTCCCCCTGTCTGTGCTCATCCCACGTACGTACACCGTTTCCATTCCACAGCTGTAAAATTTCTTCAACTAATGGCCTTAGGTACATATCAATGTAGTTGCCGGGTTGCTTAGGGCCTTGGATGAGAACTGGCATCATAATGAACTTCCGCTTCATGCACATCCAAGGAGGAAGGTTATACATACATAGAGTCACGGGCCAGGTGTTGTGATTGCTGCTCTGCTCCCCGAAAGGATTAATGCCATCCGCGCTTAAAGCAAATCATACGTTCCTTGGGTCCTTTGCAAACTCATCCCAGTACTTTCTCTCGATTTTTCTCCACTGCGACCCGTCAGCGGGTGCTCTCAACTTCCTGTCTTTCTTACGGTCCTCACTATGTCATCGCATCTACTTGGCATGCTCTCCGTTTCTGAACAGATGTTTCAACCGTGGTATTATAGGAGCATACCACATCACCTTCGCAGGAACCCTCTTCCTGGGGGGTCCGCCGTCAACATCACCAGGGTCATCTCGTCTGATCTTATACCGCAATGCACCGCATACCGGGCATGCGTTCAGATCCTTGTATGCACCGCGGTAGAGGATGCAGTCATTAGGGCATGCATGTATCTTCTCCACCTCCAATCCTAGAGGGCATACGACCTTCTTTGTTGTGTATGTACTATCGGGCAATTCCTTATCCTTTGGAAGCTTCTTCTTCAATATTTTCAGTAGCTTCTCAAATCCTTTGTCAGGCACAGCATTCTCTGCCTTCCACTGCAACAATTCCAGTACGGTACCGAGCTTTGTGTTGCCATCTTCGCAATTGGGGTACAACCCTTTTTTGTGATCCTCTAACATGCGATCAAGCTTCAGCTTCCCCTTTTGACTTTCGCATTGCGTCCTTGCATCGACAATGACCCAGCGGAGATCATCGTCATCGGGCACATCGTCTGGTTCCTCTTGATCTTCACCAGCTCCCCCCGTTGTAGCATCACCGTATTCAGGGGGCACATAGTTGTCATCGTACTCTTCTTCTTCGCCGTCTTCCATCATAACCCCTATTTCTCCGTGCCTCGTCCAAACATTATAGTGTGGCATGAAACCCTTGTAAAGCAGGTGAGAGTGAAGGATTTTTCGGTTAGAGTAAGACATCGTATTCCCACATTCAGTGCATGGACAACACATAAAACCATTCTGCTTGTTTGCCTCAGCCGCATCGAGAAACTCATGCACGCCCTTAATGTACTCGGAGGTGTGTCTGTCACCGTACATCCATTGTCGGTTCATCTGCGTGCATTATATATAATTAAGTGTCCAAATTAATAGAAGTTCATCATCACATTAAAACAAAAGTACATACATAGTTCTCATCTAACAACATATAGCTCTCCAGAGCATCTAATTAATTAAACCATACATTGAAACTATGTAAAACATTTCAATGCGAAAACAAATGCGATCATAATCGCAACCAAGGTAACAATTGATCCAACGGCATAATGATACCAAGCCTCGGTATGAATGGCATATTTTCTAATCTTTCTAATCTTCAAGCGCATTGCATCCATCTTGATCTTGTGATCATCGACGACATCCGCAACATGCAACTCCAATATCATCTTCTCCTCCTCATTTTTTTTTATTTTTTCCTTCAAGAAATTGTTTTCTTCTTCAACTAAATTTAACCTCTCGACAATAGGGTCGGTTGGAATTTCCGGTTCACATACATCCTAGATAAATAAAATCTATGTCACGTTGGTCGGCATAATTTTCATAAACAATAAATGAACCAATAGTTATAAAGATAATATATATACCACATGCGAATCATAGACAAGACGAGGGCCGACGGGGGTGGATACCAAAACCATCGCACTATATAAGATGAAATAATAAAATTAAGAAAATAATACAAGTATCTATGTAAACATACAAGTAAGAATATTTTTTTTCTTTCAGAAAGAAGATAAGAACAAGAGTCTCACCACGGTGGTGCCGGCGATGAGCTCGGCGCGGGTGATCGATGGCGGTGAAGACGGGGACGGGGCGTGACAGACCGCTAAACCTAGACAAATATTAAGGAAAATGGAGCTTGGAGGTCGAGCTTGGAGAGGAGAAAGCTTAAGTAGTGTGGCTCGAGCATTCCATCGAACACCTTGTGTGCATAGGAGGTGAGCTAGAGCACCACCAAGCCCTCTCCCCCTCGGCCAGAAAAAACAGAGCAGTGTGCTCTGTTCTTACGCGAGGGGGTATATATAGGCACCTCATTGGTCCCGGTTGGTGGAATGAACCGGGACTAAAGGGGAGCCTTTGGTCCCGGTTCAAGCCACCAACCGGGACCAATGGTGGTGGGCCAGGAGCGAGGCCCATTGGTCCCGGTTCGTCCCACCAACTGGGACCAAAAGGTCTAGACGAACCGGGACCAATGGCCCACGTGGCCCGGCCGCCCCCCTGGGCTCACGAACCGGGTCCAATGCTCCCATTGGTCCCGATTCTGGACTGAACCGGGACCAATGGGCGGACCCGGTCTGGACCTTTGCCCCCTTTTCTACTAGTGTCTTCGTCAACCGGTTCCCCCTCCCATCGCGTCCCTCCACCGATTTTTCATCTAGTTGGTTTTTCCTCACCATGCCATGTGGACGACATCTTTCAAGTACGTCAACCGGGAACCAAAAATCCGCCAGGAAATTTGCAACATTTATATGGCGAAAATATAGCAAACGGACCCAAAAAGTGAAATTTGACATGGAACATGTAATGGTGTATCCAGTCAATAAAAAAAAGTTAGGGTTAGCTGATGAAGCAACCGACACTTTTTCCTTCTATAATCTAACTAGTTCTTCTCAAGTCTTGGCACCCTAAGGTTTGGGATTCCTATTCTTATTTTGGAGAAGACCTAAACATAGGTCAAGAGCACAATCAAGATTTTTTAACCTATTTTTATCCATTTTCCCCGCTCTTGCAGTTCAAATTTGAATCATATAAAGAAAATACACTTAAGGCCTATAAAAGAAAATAGATAGGATAAAGAAAAGAAAAGAGAAGGAGCGAACAAATACTGTAGAGTAGAACAAAGCATAAAATGAAAAAAAAACAAATAATGTACAAGATAAATGAAGAAGAAGAAAAGGAGAGGGAAAAGAAAAGAAAAAAGTTTGTTGGGTGCCACTCGGCAAAGGCGTGCAATGTCGGGTGCCATGTGGCAGAACTCCGTGTATACGTCCAATGTGGCGAATGTCACCATTTTGCCCGTGTTTTCTCTATGGCTTGCATGATCCATGTTCAAACTACTCCCTTCGTTCCTTAATATAAGTCTTTTTAAATATTTCAAATGGACTACAACATACGAATGTATATAAACATATTTTAGAGTGTAGATTTACTGATTTTGCTCTGTATATAGTCACTTGTTAGAATCTCTAGAAAGACTTATATTTGGGAACGGAAGTAGTATGATATACTATGGTGCTTTGAGTATTTGGTGTCCTTTCACTGTGTACGTAGAACGGTTGATAGCTGGTCCAGCCTAATTAATATGATCATAACGGTTGGAAGTTGGGTAGTGGGGGTTGGGAATTGGAGTGAGATATAGGTGCTTGTTGCATGTCAAGCCATTTTTGACAAAAAAAGACATCGAATATATTGAAAGAGACAGGTTTTAAGAACATATACATGGTTAAATAAAGAGCAATGCCACACATACATAATTCATTGTACGTGATTAACGTAGATGCTTAGGTGGGGTCTTCTGATTGGGTTTAGGGTGGTTTCATAATTGTTTAGTAGGTGTCATATTTTCGTTAAATAATTAAATAGGATGGAAAAAGTGCACTTTCACTTGAAAACAGAAATAAAATTTTCGTTAAATAATTAAATAGGATGAAAAAAGTGCACTTTCACTTAAAACAAATGTAAATAAAAAATACGGAAACAAACGAACAGAAAGAGAATAATAGGTGTACTCCACACCTCTCTCACCATATTGGCATAGCGCGAATCAACCTGTGGTTGGATGGTTAGAGGAATTGTGGTATCCCCAGCCCACCAGGGTTCAAATCATGGTGCTCGCATTTATTTCTGGATTTATTTTAGGATTTCCGGTGATGCGTAAATTTCAAGATGACAAGGTGTCTACGGTGACGTCGTAAATTTTAAGATGATATGCCGACTCGGTCTTTCAGAGAAGCGCATAGTGATAAGATGTGGGTGTGTGCGTTTATAGGGTTGAGTGTATGCGTGTATATATGAGCGCTTGTGTCTGTAGTGACGTTGAAAAAATAAACCATATCGGCATGGCCTGTTATTCATGTCTAGTACTCTCTCGTATGAAATTATTTATCATAGAATAGAAATAAATAAAATGAATGTACTATCTAAAATAAAAATACGTCTAGATACTTCATTTTCTTCGACAAATAATTTCGGATGAAGGAACTAAGTACATGTCTTAATTATCCTAGAGCGAAAATTTTGACTTGACCATCTGTCTTCTCGTTGTTTCCAAGTTCGGACACGCCCTTGTCCTTCCTGTGCGCGAGCTCCCCCACATGGTGAACCATATTGGCCACATCCCGGCCCGACGACCCGCCTTCCGCCATCGCCTCCCTTGCCATCGTCGCGAGCTTCTTCGCCGTCGTTCGTATTTCCGCCCCCTCATCCATCAGCTCCCTCAACGCTTTCTTGATGTCGTCTCTCACGACCTGTTTCGCATATAGCTCGGGGTTCATGAACACGTGCACCCGGACGCCGGCGCCGAGCACGTCCACGACCAGCGTCTCGTTCAAGAACTGGTCGGCGATGTGCGGCCATGTCAGGAGCGGCACGCCGTGGGAGAGGGACTCCAACGTGGAGTTCCACCCGCAGTGCGTCAGAAAGCCGCCCACCGCCGGGTTCGACAGGATGCTCATCTGCGGTGCCCACCCACGGATGAAAAAGCCGCGGCCCTCCACGCGCTCCTCGAACCCCGCGTCGAGGTCTCCCTAGTCACCCAGATGAACGGGCGATTCGACGACTCCAGGCCGGCGGCGAGCTCCGCGGCCTGCGACGGCAAGAGGCGGGCCATGCTGCCGAAGCTGACGTAGAGCACGGACTGTTGCGGCCGCGCGTCGAGCCAAGTGGCGACCGAGCCGGCATCGACGGCCGCGGGGTTGCCTCTTCCGGTCGTCGTCTCCGCGTCGGAGTCCAGAAGGCAGAGCGGCCCGACCGCCCACACCTTCCGGTGGAGCGCCGCACCGTATCCCTTGATGTACGCGCTCTCGAAAGCCGCGCAGGTGTTGAAGACGAATCCGTCGGCGGTGGCCTCGGCTTCCAGCGTGTCACGCCTTTCCTTCTCCATCCCAGGAAACTGGAAGAACCCAAGCGACGTGGCCTTGCTCGTGACGGCGCGCACCGGAAAATCGGGCACCTCGAACTGCTCCAAGTCGCCGGCAACGCAGTCGGTGTCGTGCACGCCGTGCTTGGCCAGGCTATGCTGCGCCAGGAGGAAGAACGCCGACGGGCCTTGGAACACAAACCGTGGGATGTCAAGCCGGCGCGCGACGTCGGCCGTCCACGGGTTGCACGTGTCGGCGACGAGGCAGTCCGGCCGCCGTGGCAGCGCCCGGAGGTACGTCTCCAGCGGCCCGGCGAGCAGCCACACGGCTTCATAGAAGAGAATGATGCCGGGGAGGTCCGTGACCATGTCGTGGCTCTCGCACCCCTCGGGCAGCCCCAGCGCCGGCCCCGGGAACGGCAGCTCGGCCACGTCGACGGCGAGCCCCTCGCGGGAAGCGTGCTCCAGGACGGCCCTGTTGCGCGCGGCGGTGACGGGCGTGAGGACCACGGTGACGCGCGCGCCGGCGCGGTCGGCGATGAGGCGCGCCAGGTCGAGCACCGGGATAACGTGGCCCGGCGCAAGGAGCGGCACCAGCACGAAGTGTAGCGGCCGTGCCATGGCCGCGCGGAGTACAACAAGTCAACACGAAGTTGGGGATAATTTACTTGTTGTACGTGCAGTATGCTGGAAGGAGGAGCTATAGATTAGCATCTGGAAGGCCAAGACAGATAGAATCACGGCCATGGCCAGCGTTGGATCGAGATCGAGATCCACGGAGTAGAGGCAGTGCTGCTACATCGGCCACCCACGTGCATTATCAACAGACGACGGACGGACGATGCTGAGGTGATGCCGTTTACACGAATATGGCGAATCCTATCTATTTGCGCGCGCAACGCGAATCCTCCCCGTCGATGAATCATGTGGATCAGCGCGCCCAGGCCCACCGGGTCCCAACCAACGATTCCCTAGTTCTTTTTTCCCACGGTTATACGACCGGATACAGTCACATCGTATCTGTTCAGGCGACCAGGCCCCTACACCATTGAGCTGCGCGCCTACACCATCACTCGGTTGCCCCATCCACCCCAGCGATTTATAACTTGTCAAATTTCGATTCCCAGACTTCAGATCTAGCCTCATGTGAGTTCTTTCCCCAATTTTCTCTGTTGGATTTTTTCTAGTTGTTACTTAGGCTGCATGCGTATCATTGTTTCACTCATCTGTGTGTTTGAGATCTGCTAATTTATGTGCTTCTTTGTTTCCTCCCGCAAGATTGTTTAACATGTGAACTCCATGTGCAGGGTTTGTTCTGCTGCTCCTGAAATCGATGGCGGCCCGCCTCTCCGACGTCCTCCTCCACGGCGAGCCGCCCAAGCACCGTAATGCATTTTCTTCCCCCATCAGCGCTTCACCAAGCAGCAGCACATGGAGTTGGAGGCAAGAAGAGGAGGAGCAAGAAGGGGAGGACGCGGGCGACTAGTTCCTCCCCTGAGCTCGAAGGCCGAGGGCCCAGATCCGCGGTTGTTCTTCCCAAATCTTGATGCCATTTGCTTTCCTGCGATTCTTTTTTTAGAACGAAGACGCCGGAGGCGTCCGGCTTTAAATTAATAAAGCCCACATAAGGCAGCATCCAACAGGTTCAACACTTAACAACAAAGATAAAACGGCCGTAGCCAAGGTACAATACATGCTACCGGCCGAAGCCTGCAAGAGGACATAAGCAACATAGAGCAATGTGCCGGTCCAAAAGATCAGAGCCTACGGCAGGCTAGTGGCGGGCATCAATCTGGATCGTCCGAATCCGCTCCATCGCCTCCGACATCCGATCCGCATCACGCCGTTTCCCCAACAGCGTCCATGTCTGAAGAAATAAGTGGCATTTGAAAATAATGCCAGCCGGGTGAGAAGGAATTTGTGCTCGATAGTCATCTTATTGCGGGTGGTCCAAATGGACCACAGTAAGGCTCCCACGCAGCGCCATAAGACCCGGCCAAAACCATCCCTAAAAGCAGCTAGTAAAGCGCGCAGGTCCGAGGTAGAGCGAGGATCCCAGGTCTGCCCGAACGCCTCCCTAACCGCACTCCAAGCAAAGCGAGCAAGGTGACAGTTAAAAAATATGTGGTTGGCATCTTCATGTTGGCCACAAAGCACGCAAGAGCCGTCAGAGGGCCCATTCCTACGAGCGATATTATTGGAGGAGGGGAGGCGATCGCGAAACATCTGCCACACGAAGATTTTGATTTTTAAGGGAATGGCAGCTTTCCATAGCCCCCTAGCTATGTCCAGGGTCGGTCCCTCGGTCAGTTTGTTGTACAAGGATTGGACAGAAAACTTCCCCAAGCGCGAGAGAGCCCAGGAGACCGAGTCGGCCTCAGGACGAAGGTTCACTCCCGCCAGATCAGCTACAAGCCCGTCCCAACAGGCTCGTTCGTTATCAAGCAGGGGTCTTTTGAAAGAGACCGCAGGCGGATTGGAACGCAGCGCATCTGCCACTAGGATTTCTACGTTAGTAGCAAGCCGATATGCTAAGGAATGGCTTTTCCACAAGGGTTCCGAGCCAAACCAGTGGTCCAACCAAAACCGTGTTGAGGACCGATTGTTGACACAAAACTTGGCTCCTAAGGTGAATGCCGGCATAACTTTCTAGATCCCATTCCAAAAAGTTGATCCCTTAGATTTGGAGGTAAGGAAATTCCCATCTGGGAAGTATTTGGCGCGAAGAATATCCACGCAGAGCCCTTGCTCGTTTTGGGAGAGTTTCCAAATCCACTTGGTTAAGAGGGCGACATTCATTAGCTTCGAATTAAGAATCCCAAGACCTCCAAATTTCTTAGGGCGACAGAGCGCGGCCCATTTGATTAGGTGGTACTTCTTTTTGATCCCCGTTCCTTCCCAAAAGAACTTGGATCGGGGCGTATCAAGCCTGGCATGAACCCCATCAGCCAGCAAAAACATGCCCATCGTGAACAGAGGAAGGGAAGACAGGCTAGAGTTAGTTAGAATTAATCTGGCCGCCGAGGAGAGGAAACGACCACGCCAGGGGCTAACTCTATTTGCCACCTTGCCATACAAGGGTTCCCATTCCAGAATGGAGATGTGTTTATCTGAGATAGGCAGGCCCAAATACTTAATTGGAAAGCTCCCTAGCTTACAATTAAGTAAATTGGCTACATGAGAAGCGAGCGGAGGATCCATCCCAATGGCTATTACCTCGCTCTTAAGGAAATTGATCTTAAGACCAGAGATGATTTCGAAAGCGAGGAGAATAAGTTTGACCGAAGCTACGCTATGATCGTCAGGCTCAAAGAGCAGCAAGGTGTCGTCCGCATATTGGACGTGGGTGACCCTTGGTAAATATCCCGTATTCGCATCGCCCTTGGTAACCCACATGCCCGTCGATTTCCTGCGATTCTTCATGTGTCGCTGTTAGTTTTTGTTGGGTTGCTAAGAAGAATCAGGAGGAGCCGTCCTCTGCTCCTTCTCAAAATTTCCCTCCCAGATCTATATTCTTGGGCATCGATTTTTTATCTTTTGCTTGACCATCAATCGCACGTACTTATTACTTAAGATTTTTTGTGTTGCTGTGTTGGATTTGGGGGTGAGGCTTTTTTTTCTGGTGCGTTCAGCACTGATGGTGTATGAATTACGATGTGGTATGTGTGCTGCCTTGCTAATCTCCTCAAATTCTGGATCTCATGTCTCACATACAACATTTTAGAAAAATGCATTTAATTTTATGACCAGCCTGACATGGATTGAGTGTACTCGTATCATGCATATACCATATGTGATGTAGTGTTTAGTGATGACAATATCACAATAAGTGTGAGACAGAACCAAAGGTCGGAAACCATACCGAATGTGCCATATAACCGCCGATGCGCACTTTATATCCTCGGTTATGATCCTGTTATGGTTGACCGTGAAGAACTTTAAAGATAACAACCATATATACTCGAAGGCGGGTCTCTTTCACTCGACCATGAAGAACTTTAATGTTATATCGATGGGTAAGTTTTTTCACTAGGGATTGGGAAAACAACCTCATAATTATTGTGATATTTTCATCACTAGACACTACGTCCCATATAACCTTCGATGTGCACTTTATATCATCGGTTCCGGTCTCCTTATGGTCGACCACGAAGAACTTTAGAGATAGCAGCCATATGTACTCGAAGTTGGGTCTCTTTCACCCGACCATGAAGAACTTTAATGTTATATCGATTGGTAAGTTTTTTCACTAGGGATTTGGGAAACAACCTTATAATTATTGTGATATTTTCATCACTGGACACTACGTTCCATGTAACCTTCTATGCACACTTTATATCCTCGGTTCCGGTCCTTTTATGGTCAATTGCGAAGAACTTTAGAGATAGCAACCATACGTACTCAAAGGGGGGCCTCTTTCACCCGACCATGAAGAACTTTAATGTTATATCGATTGGTAAGTTTATTCACTAGGGATCTTGGAAAACGACCCCATAACTAAATTAAAAAATTTATATTTACAGAATATATTAGAAATATATTAAGACATTTCTATTTGTAGTGCAATGTTGTGTTGAGGAGGTGAGCATCTGCCAGCCGCAGCATACTGGTGACGTGCTAGCTGTGCCCCGCCGATGGATTAGTTAATTTTTTAAACTGTAGTCTCAGAGATTTTTGAGTCATTATGTAGTGTACACTTTTGTTTCCCTGTGTAAACGTTTTTTGGCAACTTCAAAGAACTTTTTGTAGTGCAACGGACGACTCCTTGCAATCGAATCTCCACGCTGTAAAGGCTCATGAGGTCCTTTTTTACCAACAGTCCCGGTACGTTACTTGCTCACCACAAAGAACTTTTTTGCATCGGATATTTAATCCTTGTGAATAAATAAATTAATATACACGTGTAAAAATTAGTACAGTACTATTACTTAAACTTACGACTAGTACTCACGTCAAGGGATGCTATTTAGCATGTAATCTTCGCGGTAGATAATACTAATAGGAGAAGCAGACGGAATGGTGCATGCTGTACAGTAGGGTAGGATCGAATCTTATAGCTTGGCCCCACAGTACGACGCGTCAGGTGGAATACTGCTCATATACACCAGCATCAATCTACTCGGGAGTCTATTACACCAGAGATACCTTGCAGATCTGACAGCATAGTGGACCTAGTGATGTGACATGCATGGCTGATGTGCGGCCGAGATATAAGATGTGCGGGCAACGAGTTAGACAAAATCCACTTCCCCGTTTACGCACATGCATTATCAACAGACGACGGACGGCGGACCGCGATGGCCACCCACTAGTATTTGTCCACGGCTCTGTTGCCAGAAGCGTTCTTCTCTGGCGAGTGGTCCGGTGGTCCCTCGCCTGACTCCAGCTCTTAATTTCACAACCTACGTCGACCGTGGATGATGAAGGTGCAGCACGAAAGATGGCACGCACCACTCGCCGCTGCTCATCATTCGTTCACTGCATATTCAGCATCTGCTACGTTGGCCGCGAGGTGCGGTGGTGGCCTCTGTTGCAGCATGTGGTTGAGGTTCAAGGAGAGGGTGTGGCTGCTCGGGGTGAAAGCCTTGCTCCAGCTCTGCTGGAGTCAACGATGGCGATGCCGATGGGTGTCGCTTACCTTTTTAGAGGTGTCGTGGTTCGAGGGCCTCTACCCTTCTTTTGCCTGCATGTCGTTGCTGCCGCAGCCGCCGGAAAGAAAAGTAAAGGGGAGGAGGTGGCGCAGTGGAGAGCAGGGGAGGAGGGGAGCAGGGCTCGAGGCGGGATTGGATTATTAGACTTAGGTTTAGGGAATTGCTCGACACCCCTGGAGGTATACCTGGCCATACCTCGGGCCGGGCCGGGCCTAGCCAAGCCCGACGCAAAAAACCCAGGCCCGAGCCCGGCTCGGCCCGGCCGTCGGGCCTGTTTTCTGGGCCTGAGCCCGGCCCGAACACATAAAAGCCCGTCGGGCTTCGGGCCAGCCCGGCCCGTCCTTCAGGAAAACGCAAAAATGATGGGCCCGGGCCCGGCCTTCGGGCTCAAAATCTAGGTCCGAGCCCGGAGTGGCGTTCGGGCCGGGCTGCCCATGGCCAGGACTACCTGGAGGTGCGGCTATGTTGTATCTACTATCCCTATAAAAGGACGAAAGGGCGGAGAACCAAACAATCCCATCCCTTCAAACAACTTGATGCAATAGCCCAAATCACTCCAATGTTTAACACTAAAACATGGTTGATGCTAAACGCATTTAGCATCCCCGCACAACATGCCCCACTAATTACTACCGGTTACCAAATAAACCTTTTGCATCGCACGTTCCCTACCTCTCGCATCGTGAACCTCTTCCCTGCCTCTTCTCACGCCTCCATCGCCATCCCCCGCACAACTGCTCCACTCCTTGGCGAAAAAAGGGCTCTCCAACTCGCGACCCCAGGGCTCAGGGGAACCCTAGCTGCCGCTCCTTCTCTCCGTCTTGGCCTTCTTGGGCGGCGTGGAGGCAAGGGATGCGCTGCGCAGGTCTGGAGTTCCCACGGCGTGAGATGGGGCGCATGCGTGTCGCCGGCGCGAGTTGCTGCATGGCTTAGCGATGACGCGGGCAGGTGGCCGGAGGTCGTCGCCCCGTGGTGGCGTGATGCAGGCGGCAAGGATTCGAGCGATGGTCTGGGATGCGACCTTCCTTAAGTGCAGGCAGCCGTAAGGCCAAGGCGAGGGGCTAGGCGCTCGCCATCTGCCTTCCCATGCAGTAGACGTTGTTGGCTTGCCGCTCGAGCCCTTCAGTCGTTCAACGAGCAACTGATGAAGTGATCCTCCACGGTGATGATGCGAAAGGCATTGACGCCGTGTTTGCTGGGCTCATTTCCTCCTCCATCAATTTGAAAGTGGTATCCTATGTCTCAAAGCCATGCAAGTGTTCAACGAGGTTGACATTTCTTTCAAAATATTGTTTGTGTTGAACACCTACGCTCGAGCCCTTCATTGTTATTGTATTAAACCTGCCTATGACAGCGGAGGTTGTCATTTGTGTTGCAGGCATGGACGGGGCAATCAGAAAAGGAGAGACGATTTCTGTGCAGACGAGCAGAGGACATCCTCCCTTTTTTATTTATGGAACAACCTATTATCACCCGTGTGTATGTGTCCATCTATCTCTGATGACTAAATCACCAATGAAATAGCTCTCTAATATTTGAAAATCATGTTCTGTGTTGATGCCTTTAACATGAACAAATATATGTTCAGGTGATCACTCTTGTGTAAGGATTGGCACACTGATAGTTGGAAGGAATGAACATTCTATGCCAGATCCAGGTGTTAATTTTTCTCCAGACTTAAACAAGTGGACATTATTTTTGTGCCTCTTGTGGGAGGCTGAGGTGACTTCTTAATATGTCTTCTTTCTGCTTTGGTTACAATTTAGTGTGTGTCTTGTTTTTCAAACTCAATTAAGATGACCTAATCAAACTGACTACAGTTCAATCTGTCTTGATTTTGATTTCTTGTCAACTGTGATGATGATCCTTGGCATAGGTCTACGTAAATGACCTTACTTGTTTACCTGTCATGTTCCCTACTTAAATATTCAGGGTACACCGGGATGCATTTTGTATTTAGTGCATAATTTATTCATTTTCTCTTCTTTATTTTGGTTAGTCAGATCCAATTTGAACTTAATTATCTGTTTTTTGTTCCTTTTAGGCTTCAATCTTGAGCAAATGAGATTCAGAGGATTCACATTGCGCCAATCTCCATTCCATTCAGGTTTGCTTGCTGATGGTTGTTTATTGATTTACACATCATGCATGATCCTCTTCCGTAGAGCTCATTTGATGGGAGAACTTTTTAGAAGTTGCACGAAATGGTTCCTCTTTTTTATTCTGTTCTAAACTTCTCATCACCAGCAAATATTACCTTCATGTTTCCGCTTCGGAGTTACATGAGGCAAGCAAATATCGTGGGCCAATGCTTGGCCTTGTAATGTGTCCTAATATTTTCATTACTGGACATTGGTGCGTGTAAAATACACAATATTCTACTCCAGCCGTCCCAAAATAAGTGTCTTTCATTTAGTACAACTTTGTAAGTGTCTTTGATTTAGTACAACTTTGTACTAAAGTTGTACTAAATCAAAGACACTTATTTTAGGACGGAAGGAGTACGATGTTGAACAATCTTTCTTGATTAAAAAATAAAAAATGGCATTACTCTGTCTTATGACGGATATTCATTTGTCAAGTATCTTTATCAGTTTCCATTTCGTTGTTTACAGGGAGACTATTATTTAAGAAACCTTATTTTTCAAGCCACCCACTCCTTTCGGAATACCCTAACGATAGGTTATTCCATCCAGGCAAACTCAGCTCATGAACACCACAATGAAGAAGAAAGGGAAGATGGCCTAGGTTTTATGTTGAGATGGTGGCATCTTATTTTATAGCAAGATCTGCATGGAAAAAGTCATGTGCCGCATACCATGTCACTTAGGGATGCAAGTGGGGTGGGCTTGTGGATAATAGCACAGTACAATTATATGTTTAATTTTAAAGCAGTGATGATCTAATTGATAGTTTCATAGGATGAAGCCGGATGCTGCCTGCACCCCTGTGTCAGTGAAGACCTCGCGTTGAAAGACATCACTAAAGGCAAAACTATCGCTGTAAAGAAATACTATCTTGCGCAAGTATTACCATGACACGCTTATAGAATAATGGGAAAAGGTGTTCACCTGAGAGATGATGGATACAATTTTAGACCCAAATAATGCAATATCTTTCCGTACTACTTACTCCATGATAAAGCCTTATAATCCTCATGTGATTGTTGGGAGATAAAGAAGCAATTTTTAATGTACTGACTCATGTACAACGAGATGAAGATGCACACAAGGTTTCTGACATTGTACAATTTTTCTAAAACATGTTAAGAAATAAGTAGATTAGTTGCATCTATGCTCCTTATATGTAATGCTAAATTATATCATTTCTAGAATATTGTGAATTCCACTATTATTATGATATATTTACTTTAGATTTTTTATACACATGATTTTACGTATTATTTACAATAATAGTCGAGACGTGGGTTGCACGTGCATGCTTACTAGTATATATAGGGTACACAGAGGTGTACAATACAGAGTACAATATATATACAAAGGCTATATATTTATATATATAGTCTAACACCCTCCCTCAATCTTAACTATGGCCTGAGATACAAAGCAAGTTAAGATTGCGTCTACAACCTACAAACTGTGGATGTGGTAAAGGCTTCGTGAAGATGTCAGCAAGTTGATCTTTAGAGGAGATAAATTTGATGTGAAGTAGCTTCTATGCAACACGTTCCCTCACAAAATAATTATTGGTTGGATGATGCTAAGGTGATGCCGTTTACACGCATGCACCTTCAACACGTCACCCACTAGTATTTGTCCACGGCTCCGATGCCAGAACCGTTCTTCTCTGGCGAGTGGCCCCTCACCTGACTCCAGCTCTTAATTTCACAACCTACGTCGACCATGGATGGTGAAGGTGCAGCACGAAAGATGACACGCACCACTCGCCGCTGCTCATCACTCGTTCACTGCATATCCAGCATCTGCTACGTTGGCGGCGAGGTGCGGTGGTGGTCTCCATTGGGGCGTATGGTTGAGGTTCAACCGAGTGGCGGGCTTCGTCGACCGGTTCAAGGAGAGGGTGTGGCTGCTCGTGGTGAAAGCCTCCAGCTCTGCTGGAGTCAACAATGGCGAAGCAGATGGGTGTCGCTTACCTTTTTGGAGGTGTCGTGGTTCAAGGGCCTCTGCCCTCCTATAGCCTGCAGGTCGCCGCCGCCGCCGCCGGAGAGAAATGTAAAGGGGAGGAGGCGGTGCAGTGGAGAGCGAGGGAGGAGGGGAGCAGGGCTCGAGGAGCGATTGGATGCTCGGAGACGGGCGGGGTTGGTTGCCAGGTTTTCACCCAAGATCCACGTCACGTCTTTCTCTTAGGCCAACTCAAGCGCACGACCCCAAACGGACATCCGTTTTGTCTGGATTTTATCCGTTTGGATAAGGCAACGAGATCGTGTCCGGGCCTGTCCTATGATGCGGTGGCCGTGCGTCCAACGCGCGGACGCATTCTTTAGCCTCATCTTGTCTGCCTTCATTTTCAAACATCAACTTTCGAAATACCACGCCCTAGTTCAGGCCAGCGGCCCTAGTTCACGCAGGAAACAGGGCCAGCGGTCTACACGTCCTCGCCGGCAACACAGCCAGCCTACAAAATAAATAGTTTTGTCGTCGGCAACACAGCCAGCCTCTAAAATGAATGTGTTTCTCGCCGGCACACAGCCAGCAGCCCAGCGCCCGGCACCCATGCCAGACTCCAAACAAGAATGGCCACGGCCAATCAGACGACTTAGTTCAGGCCGTCGGCGTCGAACATCTTCTTCTACCTGGCCTCAAACCAGCTCCTCGTCTTCTCACTCATCTTGGTCAAGTCCACGCTCATGATCGCAAGGGTCACGTCCTTTGTTTTGGTTGCGGCATTGATGGCCTCGATATCGAGCTGCCTCTGCCTGGCCGTGACATTGGCAGCCTAGATGTCAAGCTGCCTTTGCCGGGACACCTCCTTGATGTCAATCTTCCTCTTCTTGGCCGCCTCCTTCATCTCAAGCTTCTTCCTTTGAAGTTCTAGGTATTGCTTTATTTGCTCATCCTTACTTTGTCGCTTTTTCTCGTCCCTCACATCCTTTTAAGACATCATGTTGTGCAAAGTCTCATGCAAGGCCATGCATGACGCATCACATATGCCGTCCACTTTGGAGTTGGTCTTGCCCCTCGGCCTCTTCAAGGCCATGGATGATGCATCACGTATGACGTGGGAGGGTTTGGGATAAATGGCGCGAAATGGGGCACGGGGATTTTGTTTTGTGCCATTGACGAACGGGTCAGGGGAAGACAAGCGTGCGCCTCCCCGTGTTGTCTATTTCACCCCAAAAACGGTCCAAACTTGGGCCGGGGATGGGTCAAAAGCGGACAGAAAACAAACAAAAGTTTGTTTGCGTCCCGCGCACTGAAGCGCTGATTTGTCCGTTTTACTTTAAACGGACGCACCTGGACAGAATAGGGTCCCACGCTGGAGTTGGCCTTACTCCCAGGAGGCACACAGAGATGGGTTTGCGAGGAAAGCATCCTCACACGTCATCAGCTATAGCACAAAATAGCAACGTCTATTGAAACGGCCGGCTGGATCTTTGACAGCGCCGAGTAAAACTGCCAGCGAGGTAGATCGTGGGAGCCGGATTGACCGCGCGACGCGATGCCCCCAGCTGAGCGGGTAGCCTAGTAAACTCGATAACTACATATTCATCTTCTGGTATGTTCAGAATCAAAACTGAGCGAAGTTGTAGTTAGAAAGTGGTCAGTGTTGCCGGTAATTAGTGTTGGAAAGACTCAAGTAGTACACAATAGGAAAGTTTAGCAATTGAATCGGCCTGCATGCCATGTTATTCGTGTCCTTTTCCTAGTAGTATATACGTATTATATTAGGAATCAATAAGATTAGGAAAGAATACGGCAGAATGGTTGAGTGTAGTTAGTAATGGATGAGATTATTGGGGAGGAACAAAGTCCTTTTGTGCCAGGACGGTTGATCACTCACAACGTCCTAGTAGATTATGAAAGTGTGCATGCAATGAAGGAAAAGAACCGATGCAAACAAGCCTCATGTGCTGTCAAACTCGACATGTTGAAAGCTTATGATCGTGTCGAATGGTATTATTTGGAGGCGATGTTAGTCAGACTGGGGTTCTGTGACAAGTTCGTGCGTCTCATTATGAAGTGTGTCACCTCCGTCCGATTCACGGTCAAGGTAAACGGATCACTTCTGCCGTTTTTCACACCCTCCCGAGGGTTGCGACAAGGGGGTCCAGCATCTCCTTTTCTCTTTCTTATTTGTGAAGAGGCACTAGTAGAAAACAGGGCTTTCGTTCGGCCAGAAAAGAGCATTAATCCCGGTTGCGTTAGCATTAGTCCCGGTTCGAGCGGCGAGGGCACCGTACAGGCATTACTCCCGGTTCAAATGGGACCTTTAGTCCTGGTTGGTGCCACGAACCGATACTAAAGGGTGTGATGCCTATTAGTACCGGTTCATGACACGAACCGGTACTAATGGGGTTGAGACCTTTAGTACTGGCTCGTGCCACGAACCGGTACTAATGGTGCAATTTTCAAATCCTACCCCCCCCCCCCCCCCCCCCCCCCCCCGTGTATTGCCTTTTCAGTTTCGTAAAAAGCAAAAGAAAATGATAAAAACTTCAAAAGTTAAAATCCTTGGAGATGTAGTTATATTACCACATCTACTAGTTAGGAAAATTTAAAAAAATTAAATTTGGACATGTTTTGCAAAAAATGCGGGGAAAATGTAAAACGGCTATAACTTTTCCATACGATGTCAGAAAAAAACATATAATATATCAAAATGTTCAGCACGAAAATCCGCATCCGATTTTGACCGCCTACGGCCTGTTTGCAAATTTTTAGAATCCTCAAATTCTAAAAGGAAAAAAAGTTATGCTCAAATTTCAGTTTTTTTTTGAATTTTTGTTAAATCTGGTCAAACTACTTATTCAAAAAGTATTAGTTTTACTAAATAATTATTCAAGAATATTAGTGTTACTAAATAATTATTTCAGTTTTTTGAATTTTGGTCAAAACAGGTCAAACTATGGTCAAACAATGGTCAAACTACTTATTCAAGAAATATTTTTGTTATTAAATAATTATTTCCTTTTTTGAATTTTGGTCAAATCTGGTCAAACTATGGTCAAACTGTGGTCAAACTACTTATTCAAGAAATATTAGTGTTACTAAATAAATATTGTTTTTTAGAACAGTAGTTTCAAACTCAGACAGTGAAATGTGTGACTTCATGCTCAAGCTAAATTCCTGAGGGTTAATAGGATTGACATCTTACTATTGTCAGGAAACAACAAGTGCAGACGTGGAAACGAGGGAGAATAGAACCCGAAAGTTAAGCGTGCTCAGGCTGGAGTAGTGAGAGGATGGGTGACCGTCCGGGAAGTTAGATGATTTGGAATGATGAGGGATGATTAGAGATTAGAGGTTAAATTGAGCAGTGATGAGGGGTGATTAGAGATTAGAGGTTAAATTGAGCAGTGATGAGGGGTGATTAGAGATTAGACGTTAAAATAATTCAGAAATTTGAAAATCAAAAAAAAATTCAAAAAAATCATAAAATTTCCTTTAGTACCGGTTGGTGTTACCAACCGGGACTAAAGGTGGACCTCCAGGCAGCGGCCACGTGGAGGGCCTTTAGTCCCGGTTCACCGGGACTAAAGGGGGAGGCTTTAGTAACGACCCTTTAGTCACCGGGACTAAAGGCCCTTATGAACCAGGACTAAAGGCCCTTTTTCTACTAGTGAGGGCCTCATATCCTTAATGAATTATTATGGCGGTGCATATATTGATCGAGGCATTAGGATGAGTGTTCACTCGCCCTGGGTTAATCATTTGCTTTTTACGGACGACAATTTAATCTTTATGAATGTAAAGGTGGAAAGTGCAAATAGATTGAATGATATCCTCATGATTTATGTTGCCTGCTCTGGACAGGCAGTAAACCGGGAGAAGAGTGCAGTTTACTTCAGTCCTAATGTGTTACCACCTCTAAGGGCTGAGATTAAACAGACACTAGGAATTCGTGTGGAAGCTTTTACCGAACGCTACTTGGGTTTACCAACAACGGTCGGCAGGATCACAAGTGGAAGTTTCTCTCATATTGGTGAGAGAAGCTGGAGTAAGATGCAAGGTTGGTCAGAAAAGAATTTGTCATGTGCTGGGAGGGAAGTTTTGCTCAAATAAGTGGTCCAAGCCATCCCTACGTTTAGCATGTCTTGCTTTCAACTGACCAAGGGGGTCTGGTCACAATTAACTTCTTCCATGGCTAAATATTGCTGGAGCAGTGATATTGACAGGAGATCTCTTCATTGGCTGTCTTGGCAGAATCTCTCTGTACCGAAAGCAGAAGGATGCATGGGTTTTCGTGACTTTGAGCTTTTTAATTTAGCCCTACTTGGTAAGCACGGGTGGCGACTAATGACACACCCTAACTCCTTGTGTTCGCGAGTTCTGAAAGGCAAGTATTTCCATAACTGTAGTTTCTTGGACGCTACAGCGCCTCGCTCGGCGTCTGCTACGTGGAAAGCTATTATTTCAGGTCGAGATGCGTTGGAGCAAGGCTTGATCAAGAGAGTTGGGGATGGTGAATCCATCTCCATCTGGACGGATCGCTGGATACCGAACACGGCTACTGTCGGCGTCAAAACCGGCGGATCTCGGGTAGGGGGTCCCGAACTGTGCGTCTAGGCGGATGGTAACAGGAGGCAGGGGACACGAAGTTTTACCCAGGTTCGGGCCCTCTTGATGGAGGTAAAACCCTACGTCCTGCTCGATTAATATTGATGATATGGGTAGTACAAGAGTAGATCTACCACGAGATCAGAGAGGCTAAACCCTAGAAGCTAGCCTATGGTATGATTGTCTGTTGGCCTATGGACTAAAACCCTCTGGTTTATATAGACACCGGAGAGGGCTAGGGTTACACAAGGTCGGTTACAAAGGAGGAGATATACATATCCGCAGTGCCTAGCTTGCCTTCCACGCCAAGTAGAGTCCCATCCGGACACGAGACGAAGTCTTCAATCTTGTATCTTCATAGTCTAACAGTTCGGCCAAAGGATATAGTCCGGCTGTCCAGAGACCCCCTAATCCAGGACTCCCTCAGTAGCCCCCGAACCAGGCTTCAATGACGATGAGTCCGGCGCGCAGTGTTGTCTTCGACATTGCAAGGCGGGTTCTTTCCAACTTTCAAGTGTTCGTAAGCAGTGTCCGGCTCCATAAATGTTGAATATCTTGGCTTCTGTGCCCAATAAGGGCTTTCTCCCACGCGTCGAACGAATACGAGGCGCCAGGGCGTTTTTACCTTCACCCCCTAGCCATAAATAAATTTTTTATTAAAGGAATGGGGATTCTTAGATCCGATCCATACCATCCTCCCCCAGCGAGAGTTTGTCAAAGCGTGTTTCGGAAAGATCCATTCCAGCATGGCCGACCTCTGCAGCTCCTCCTCCCGCCCCCGTAGCCCTAAGCCCGACGATTGGGAGAGGTGTTCAGTCCCGCATAGTCAATTAGTCGAGCTGCAGACTAAGGGATTTCTCCCTCCGGCGTATATGGTGCCCGTTCGAGCCGGGCTTGCCACCTACAATGGCGGGGCACAAGCGGAGAGCTTTCCTTGTCCCTCCATGGGGGAACGGGTCTGCCTTGTTCCTTAATTACTAAGGGGACTCGGATTTCCAATTCATCCGTTCCTCCGCGGGCTCCTGGAGTTCTACGGCCTCCAATTACACAATCTCACCCCTGCCTCCATTCTTCATATCGCCGGCTATGTTGCTCTCTGCGAGTTGTTCCTAGGCTGCGAGGCTCACTTCGAGCTGTGGAAAAGGCTATTCTACCTTGTCCCTCGCACACAAAGGGAATCACTTTATCAAGTGAGCGGAGCCGAAATATGGCGCATCGCCGATACCGGATACCTGTCCGGTACCCCGAAGAAGCCATCCGAAGACTGGCCTTCAGAATGGTTTTATATGGAGGACGTCCCCCTTCCGGACCCTGTTCGGCGGGGTCTACCTGAGTTCAACAATGCTCCTCTGAAGAAGCGCCGAAGTTGGCGCCCACGGAGCCCCCAGGCGAAAGACAACGGAGAAGTCCTCTATCTGATGAACCGGATCAAAGCACTGGCTCGATGAGGATTGACAATAACCGAAGTTATGTCGATTTGCATAATGCGGGGAGTGCAGGCACTTCAATATCGTGGGCACCCCTTGTGGTGTTATAACGGGGCGGATGACGCCACCCGCTGCGGGCGTAAGGGTCCGGACAATGCTGCCGCTCTAGCGAAGATTCTGTCTGAACTGTTCAAGGGTTAGGAAGAGGAGTTCACCCGCATCAAGCCACGGGATGGATTCTCCATGTACAATCCTCAAAGCTGGGTAAGTTATATCTCCCTGCTCCCATTTTTCCCGTATTCTTAGTCGTAAGTATTCACCTTGCCATTTTACGGCAGGAACTGTGAAAAGCCATAAAGGAGGTCAGCAGCCCTTCTCCACAACCAGAGGACCCTGACCAGGCCCTCGATTCCAGACTTGAAGAAGATCCGGTTATCTCCGTGGAACTGATAAACTGGCAGTTCTATCAGTTAAGCTGCGACGATGCCCTGGTGGCCATTACGGCCGACTATCAATATCCTTCTTCATTCCGGTCCACCAGAAGGTGTCCTTCAAATCCAAATACATTTTGGTATTTCCTGGGTGAATCAAATATGGTGAATCATGGGCCTCTTGTAAAATTAACTTCCTGATCTCCGAATCATTTGGTACATAAACACGGTCTTCAAACCATAAGGTATCGTGCTCATCCTCACGAAATCCTTTAGCTTTTCCTTTGCTCATTTTCTCCTTAATAGAAGCAATCTCCTTGTCAGTCTTTTGAGCTTCTCTGATCTTATCCATCAAAGTAGACTGAATCTCCAATGCTGCTACATAGCCTCTTGGAACTATTTCCAAACATAGCTCTCAAAGATTTTCGGCTAACTCCCTTGGTAAATCTCCCGTCATTAGTGTGTTGACGTGGCTTTTACGGCTCAACGTGTCAGCTACTACATTAGCCTTTCTGGGGTGATAATGAAATTTCATATCATAATCCTTGATGAGCTCCAACCATCTCCTTTGCCTGAGATTCAACTCCTTCTGCGTGAAAATATACTTCAAACTCTTGTGATCCGTGTACACCTCACAATGGTTTCCAATGAGAAAATGTCTCCAAGTTTTTAACGCATGCACTACGGCTGCTAACTCCAAATCATGCGTAGCATAATTTAACTCATGCGGCTTAAGCTGTCGTGAGGCATAGGAAACCACTCTTCCTTCCTGCATAAGCACTGCTCCAAGTCCTCAACGTGAAGCGTCGCAATACACCTCATAATCCTTGGTCTGATCTGGCAAAATCAGTACTGGTGAGGTAACCAAACGTTTCTTTAACTCCTGGAAACTAGCCTCACATTCTTCAGTCCATATGAACTTGGTATCCTTTTTCAACAACTCCGTCATAGGCTTCACAATCTTTGAGAAATTCTCAATGAATCTCTGGTAGTATCCTGCGAGTCCAAGAAAACTCCGGATCTCTCCAACTGTTGTTGGGGCTTCCCAATTTTTCACGGTATCAACCTTAGTGGGATCTACTGTTATACCTTCTCCGGATATAACGTGTCCGAGAAATCCAACTTCTTTCAACCAAAACTCACATTTGCTAAACTTGGCATATAACTGGTGTTCTCTGAGCTTACCAAGTACCAAACGCAAATGCTCCTTATGCTCCTCCTCATTCTTCGAGTAAACAAGGATATCATCAATGAACACTACGACGAACTTATCCAAAAACTCCATAAACACTTTATTCATCATGTTCATAAAATATGTAGGTGCATTAGTCAGACCAAATGACATAACGGTATACTCGTACAGCCCATACCTGGTGGTAAAAGCCGTCTTAGGTATATCCTGTTCTCGAATCTTCAACTGGTGGTATCCTGATCGCAGATCGATCTTGGAAAATACCTTAGCTCCTTGCAATTCATCAAACAGATCATTGATCATCGGTAGTGGGCATTTGTTCTTGATGGTTACTTCATTTAATCCTCGATAATCAACAACCATCCTTAACGATCCATCTTTCTTCTCCACTAAAAGTACTGGCGATCCCCAAGATGAAGAACTTGGGCGAATATATCCTTTATCCAGTAACTCCTTAATCTGCTTCTTAATCTCCACCAAATCCTTTGTGGGCATCCTATATGGTCTCTTTGATATTGGCCCTGTGCCTGGCAAAAGCTCAATCAAAAACTCAATATCTCTATCCGGTGGCATGCCTGGCAACTCTTCTGGAAATACAATAGGGAAATCCTTCACTACTGGTACTTCCTCCTGCACAACTCCTGTTAGACAATTTACTTGAGTCCTTTTCGGCACATGCCGGGATACATACTTGATCCTTCTCCCTTCTGGGGTGGTAAGCAAGATCGACTTACTGGCAATCGATGTTTCCCCCATACATCGACAGCCAACCCATACCCAGAATTACATCCAATCCTTGTGATTCCAAAATGATCAAATCCGAGGGAAACACATGCCTACCTATACTCAATGGCACTTGAAAACATCCTTGGCTAGCCATATACTCCACTCCTGGTGAGCTTACTAACATAGGTGTTCTAAGAACTTTGGTGGGTAGACTATACTTATCCACAAATCCCCTTGATATGTATGAATGTGATGCACCAGTATCGAAAAGAACGAGTGCAGTAAATGACTTAACCAAAAACTTACCGATTACTCCATCCGGCTGCTCTTCAACCTCCTCCACGTTAACGTGGTTCACCTGTCCCCTGTTGAAAGGGTTCGGCTTCTTCCCAGAGCTTCCATTGCCATTTACCATTCTGTGATTCAGGACATTCGTTGGCATAATGTCCGGTCTTCTGGCACTTAAAACAAGTGACTTGGCTCAGGTCTCTCTTGGCTGGGGTCGATGGGTTGGTGCGGTTCTGGCCGTTGCTTCCTCTATTCCCATTACCATTCTTGGTGCCATTGTGATTGTGCGAGCTACCTCCTCCATGGGTATGCTGAAAATGTCCTCCCGGTCTAGGGGTAAAACGTGGCTTCTACTGAGCTCCTGAATTGTACTTCCCTTGTCCATACTTCCTCTTGCGATTCTCAATCTGCTGCTGCTTCCCTTCAATCATGACAGCACGATCTACCAACTCCTGGTAGTTGTTGAAGGTTGCTACCATTAACTGCATACTCAACTCATCATTCAGTCCTTCCAGAAACTTCTCTTGCTTAGCTGCATCCGTAGCAACGTCATCTGGGGCATAACATGCTAATTTACTAAAGTCCTCCACATACTGGCCAACTATCCGTCCTCCTTGGCACAAGTTGCGAAACTCTCGCTTCTTCATGGCCATAGCTCCTGCTGAAACATGGGCAGTACGAAAAGCCTGCTGAAACTGGTCCCACGTGATAGTGTCGACAGGGGAAGTGGCTGTGAAATTCTCTCACCATGATGTTGCGGGTCCTTCAAGCTGATGTGCGGCAAACTTCACTTTTTCCGCATCTGTGCATCCGGCGGTGGTCAACTCCCTTGCTGTCTTGCGGAGCCAATCATCTGCTACTATCGGCTCGGTGCTACTAGAAAACACCGGTGGATTCAGCCTAAGAAAACGGGCTAAATGATCAACAGGTGGTGGTGGCGGTGGGTTGTTGTTGTTCCCCTGATTCTGGTTCTGGACTAGCAACTGCATCAATGTGTTCTGCTACTGGATCAACTGAGTGAGCTCCGGTGGGAAGGTAAATCCGGGGTCACGTCTCGGAGGCATCTGAGGGTTTAGAAAAGATGAGATTTAAGAATAGAGGGGGGGTCTAAAGAGAAAACACTACCCATATGCACATGAGGCAAAAGCAAACAATTCACTTCATTCAATCAATCAACAAGGGCATACAATCGATCTAACTATCGCAAAAGTGCTCGAACTACTATATTTACATGGTGGACTACTACTACTGATTTGGTGGTCTACTAGAAATATTCTTCGGTTGCAGACTCCATTATATCTGCTCCATCTTCATCAACATAGTCATCATCGCTATCATCTGGATTCGAGTCGGTGTCGTCGATGATGATGTAGTCTTCCGGGCAAATCTCCTTAGGTTCTTCGTCTTCTTCTACTGGTGTAGGGCCTCCCATAAATATTCCAATCTTCTTGATCAGATCGTCATTCTTCTCCACTAATACTTCGATTTCCTCTTCATAATCTTCACGTGTAGCCTTGAGTTCTTCCTCTCGTTCCTTGATTCTTGTCTTTGCCTTCTTCAGATCTATCATGTCGGCGCACATCTGGTTCTCCTAACGTCGAATGTGCTGGTTTAACTCCTGGATAAAAGCTGCAACTGATCTATCCTTCCTGGTACTGATCATCTCCCAGTGCTCATCTCGGTGCCCACAAATCTGGTAGATAGTATCCTTGAGATCATTGCGGTAGACTTCTCTAATGCGTCCCATGGCGATGTGAGCTGCCATGCTCTTTCCTAGATCCCAAGTTGGTGCATCAAAAGAAAACTCTATGGGCTCAGTGACTGGCATGAACGTCCTTCCTGGAACTTGAACTTGAATCATCCAGCGCTCCTCTTCAGGTAGAGTGGCGTTGTAGGTTCCGGTGAAGCTTGGTACTCCTATGTTCAGGTATCTAGTGACTTCCTTCAAGTGACGTCCAAAGGGTGTATCTTCATCCGGTTGGGTGAACTTGTTCCTTGCATCCGCCATCCTAAAAGAGTAGGAAAAGATGAGAAGTCAGAAAGAGAAGAGAGTGAGTAGTGATCTAGGTCTTTTAGCTTAATGGTCGTGTCCTACAGTCAGCGTGTGCTCTGATACCATCTTGTAGCGACCAGACCTCAAACGGTCCAATCTCTGTGCTCAGGTGTCATCCCTGGATCAGTAATGCTGATACCACATAGTACTTGAAGGATTTATAACAGAGTAGCAATCACACACTTATTACATCGAGTGTCTCAAAAGAGAACTTATTACAATAAATATGGCTTAAGGCCATCTAATAACGATAACAACGGAAGGCTTGGAAGATAAGTGAGTCCATCAACTCCAACGGCATCACTGAGTATAGAACCACGACCTAAAATCACCTTAATCGTCGTCTGAAAAGTCTGTAACATTTATGTTGCAGCCCGAAACGGGTCAGCACATGGAATATGCTGGCAAAGTAACACATAGAGAGTAATGGAATGAAATAGGCTATTCTATATGCATATTTGGCTGGTGGAAAGCTCTATGGTTACAGTTTTGCGTAAAGCCAATTTTTCCCTACTGCAAAGGAATAAATTTTATTTAACTATCATGGTAGTTGTTAAACATTGAGAATAGTTGACAGCATTAATCTCCAATGTCCCTATGCGGATAAACAAATTTAGACGGTGGCTGTAAAATCCGCTTGTTAAAATATTAACTTGCTTCTTAAGATTCTGTATTCTCAAATTCTCTTCTGATCAATCGCATCATAAGGCAATTCATATAAATTTCTCTGAATGGAAGACTTTAGGAGATTACTTTATTGTTTATATGTTTTAGGTCTAACGGGTGACCTCAATGAGCCCGCATCAAAATACCGTTCCATAGCCTAGATCAATCTAGGTCCATAGAAAAAACAATTAGAAAACTAGGGCAAAAAAATTACCATACTGGACTAGACAGAACATGCACAAGAGGGGATTATGTGCCGATGTGATCTTACTAGCTCGAAATCGAACTGCAGTTATGTGCTTGCCGCCGTCGATCTGTAATCGAACGCTTGCTGCCAGCGTTCCGGCCAACATAAGACAGGATAAGAGACGAGCAGAGGCAGGCGAGTTGGGGAAGCAAAGAGGCCGGCGGCTACCATCATCGTACATGCTATAGATCGATAATAAACCAAATTATTGATCAAGGTTTTTCTTAGGCTACCAAATTATTGATCAAGTTTTTTTTTGAGACAAAAATTATTGATCAAGTGACGTACAGGCCTGGCAGTGGGCACAAGAGACAATTTATACCTGGGCTTTTGGGCCTTTTACTGGTCCATTCATGTGGGCTTGGCAGCTTGATGGGGTCATGCTTCATTTTCTGTTGGGTTCATGCCAAGTTAGTCGTACAACACAACACGTAGCTGGCATGTTTTGTTGGGTTCAACTGAACCCAACGATAATATGTTGGCTCCGCCGCTGCTGTCACCTGCTACCTGGGTGAACAGATTGATGAAGGTCACCACGCAGATGGAGAAGGTCGCATGAGGTACATGGAGCAGGGTGGTCACCGTTCATGAGGAAGATGGTTTGTGTTCATGAGGATATGTTGCTCCCGCTGCTGAATTTATCCTTGAGATGATCTCCATCACCGATCAAAATTTTCACTCGTTTCTTTATTGCATCTAGTGCCTCGTGCAAGCCAAAAAAACTGATTGCTACAGCTAGATCTCCCTTATTATTTTGTATTCTTCTTAGTTTCTAAAAAGTATTTGCTCGTAAATTTGAATCCATGATGTTGCTTTTCTACTCCCTGAAATTGGAGTAATTCTACATGCTCTGTCGGTCATCTAGCAAAGGACGAAAAATTATACCCCTAACTAGTTTGTGTTTATGCCTCAAGAGAAACATTGTTTTTCTAGAACCAATATTATTGGACATTTTCTTCTCTCTGTACATACATTTTCATTTTCTCTTCTATATTGCAACTATAGAATTAGAGAAATTTTGTGATTTATGATGTCTACTTGTTACAAGAAGTGCAATTTTGGCCAAGTTCATTACGTAGAAAAAAAGAGAAAAGTCATGCCTAAGAAAAACCACTGATTTTAGAAAACAAAAACCTAAAAAATAGGAAAACATGCGTTCGCCTAGAAGCGGCCAAATTCTACGAAAACACAAGTTGATGTGCAAAAACATGTTTCTTTCATTTGTCGTTGCAGTTCACATGGGGACAAACTTCATGCAAAAATCTTTGCCAGAAGTTCGACTATAATACAAACACAAGTTCGTGTATAGTAGGAAGTATGATGTTTTCCCAAGAAAAACCAGCCTATATCCTAGACACGGCGAATCTGCTACATTGCACCAAAATATTTTTTCTGAAAAAATGTTTTCTTGGGAACATATTTTCTCCCATTTCTAAAAATCAAAAAGTTCAGCAAATGAAACTAACATAGCAGTTTGACGTATTTTTAAGAAATTATATATTTTTATTCCTAAAAATTAAATCATGAGGTTCGAATTAGAAAATAAAAAGAGAGGTTTGTTCTTTATCTAAAAAATAATTTAGATTTTCACGTTTATGAAATAACTAGGAATTTTATAAAAATGGGCTTACCCCTTTCTAAAAAAGTGTAGAAGTTCAAATTTAAATAACCATCGCAACCGCTCGAATTTTACCAATACGAACAGGTAAGGAATCACAAGCAAAATATGAGACAAAAGTTCAAAGTAAAAATAATGAGCAGTTCAACTACTACACGAGATGAGTTTCGGAAGAGAGTAAAATAATAAAAAGCCTAAAAGGGTTGTTGCAAGAAGTTCATGTTCTTGTAGTGTAGTTCAATATTTATAGAAAACTCAGATTTTTCTTGTTACTAAAGAAATAAAATCAAGAAGTTCAAACTAAATAAACGGAGTAGTTCGATTTTATTTCTTTAGTAACAAGAAAAATCTCTGTTTTTTCATAAATATTGAACTGCACTACAAGAATGTGAACTTCTTGCAACAACCCTCTTAAGCTTTTATTTTTTATTCTTTTATTCTCTTCTGAAACGCATTTCGTGTAGTAGTTGAACTGCTCGTTGTTTTCACTTTGAATTTCGGTTTCATATTTTTGCTTGTGATTCCTCACCAGGGCCGGCCCTGGCGTATGGCCAACAGGGCGACGACCCAGGGCCCAGGTGAGGGGGACGCATGATGGAGTATATACATATACGATAGCCAAGCAAAAAACAAGTAAAAAATTACAAAAGAATTAAAGAAAATAAATAAGATGGGCTAGGCGGCCCAGATATAGCTAGCTAGGGATCGCTGATGGATTAGCAAAGACGAAGCGGCGCCGTGACTCACGCTAGTTGGCAGGGCTAGGCACATGACTGCTCGTTTCCTTCGTAGGTTCGTCGCCCTCGCCCGCCTGTCGGCCTTTTCGCTCGCTCGGCGCCTTGCACCTTGGCCCTTGCCGCATCGCCGGTCGCTCTCTCCTCGCCGCCACACAACAGTCTGGCAGGCGGCAGCCCGGGCATCCGACATCCAGCACCGCGGCAATACCTATACAAATACGCATCCGACTGGAAGTCAAGAAGTATGCATCCATGTTCCTGTCCATCCTCAAACCTCAATTTGACAATTTCAGTAGTTTGTTTATTCTTTATTTGGTATGTATGTATTCTAATCCAATCTATTATTTTTTTGTCATTCTATGTAACATGTCTAGTGTTCCAATCATCCGATCTATAAATTCCTAATTCTTTGTATGCTCTTTTGATCTTTTCTTCATGATTTTAGGACATTATTTGAGGTCAACTATGTTGCAAGATTGATTGAATGGCCTGGCTATGTGCTGCATTGAGAAGGATATCTTGGACAATGTTGATCTTGATTGTGCCCTTAATGACTTTGCATCAAGAAATGCCCGAAGAAACTTTTTTGCAGCATTGAAGTATTATTGTTGTCGATGGAGTCAGTCTAATTTCGTTCTTATTTGAGGTAATCATGTCATGTTAGTTTCATTTTGCAATCTTTTTAGTACTATGGTTTTATGGAGTCGGTTCGAATTTGGTTATTATTGTTCTCGATGGAGTCATTTGAATTATTATAGTCATATTTTAAACTAAAGATGTGTGATTGAAAGTTACTTTTAATAAGTTATATACAACACACGCATACATATATATTGTCTTAGGACTTAGGACATAGGGGACCATGTCGTCGAGTTCCCCTAGGGCCTCCCGAATCACAGGGCCGACCCTGTTCCTCACCCGTTCGTATTGGTAAAATCCTAGATTTTTTTAATAAATATCAAACCACTTCGATATTTTAGTTTGAACTTCTAGTTTTCTAAAAAAATTGGAATATTCCTTTTAAACTTTTTTAGTTGTTCTTTTTATTTTAATTTGAACTTTTTCATTTTATTCTTCAGTGAAGAGAAAAAATCTGAGTTATTTATAAAATTTGAACTTCTGTGTTATTGTAATTTGAACTTCACATTTTTATTTTGGATAAAAGAGTTGTTTTTTATTTTAATAAAATTCGAATTTCTCTGTTATTTTAATTTAAACTTCTAACTTCTATTCCTAAAATAATATGGTTTTTAAGTAGGCATCTATTTTTTAAAATTGAACTTTATACTTTTAGTTCTCCTTGGAACACAAAGAATTTGAGTTTCCTGTATACATTGAACTACTCCGTTATTTTTAATTTGAACTTATTCATTTTAGTTCTTTAGTAACAAGGAAAATCCATATTTTTTAATAAATATTGAACTGCACTATTTTCTTAATTTGGAATTCTTGATTTATTTCCCAGAAAAGAAAAAAAAACATGATTTTTAAGTAAACTTCTGACAATTTTTTTAAATAGAACCACTTATTTGTATTTTGCCTAGAGATAGGGGGAATTTGAGTATCGTTACGCATCGAACTTCTCTCCTATTTTAATTTAAATTTCTTGCTTGTATTCTTTGGTAAAGAGAAAATTCTGAGTTTTTTTTAATAAATATCGAACTGATGTTTTTCTTAACTTGGACTTCTTGGTTTTATGTTTTATTAGGAACAAAGAAATCCATGGGGAAATATCTGTACAAACATCTCAGTGTATCTTTTTTGCTTTTTATATTATACTTGAGCTCTGAGGTTTACTGAATTTGAACTTCTAGAATTAAATTTTTTATGGGTGACACTTTGATAACAATTCTTTTAAAAACTTTGTTTTATGGGTCATTGCTTTGTTGTTATTTGACCTTCATGGTTTGTAATAAAATAGAACTACTCTAGTATTTAAATTTGAACCTCTATAATTTTTTAGAAATGGAGAAAATCCATATTTTAGTATAATTTTAAACTGCTATGTTTTTCTAATTTGAACTTCTTGGTTTACTTTTTAGTAACGAAAAAACTGAGTTTTGTAATAAACATCAAACCGCTCGGTTATTTAAAATTGAACTTATGCACTTTTTTAGAAAAGGGTAAGCCCATTTTTATAAAATTCCTAGTTATTTCATAAACGTGAAAATCTAAATTATTTTATAAATAAATAGCAAACCTCTCTTTTTATTTATTAATTCGAACTTCATGATTTAATTTTTAGGAATAAAAAAATAATTTCTTAAAAAAAGTCAAACTGTTATGTTAGTTTTGGTTGCTAATTTGTTTTTAGAAATGGGAGAAAATATTTTTTCTAGAAAACATTTTTTCAGAAATTATATTTTGGTGCAATGTAGCAGATGGGCCATGTCTAGGATATATGCTGGTTTTTCTTGGGAAAACATCATACTTCCGACTATACGCGAACTTGTGTGTGTATTATAGTCGAATTTCTCGTAAAGTTTTTTGCATGAAGTTTTTCCCTTGGTGAACTACAGAGACAAAATGAAAGAAACATGTTTTTGCGTGTCAACTACTTGTGTTTCCGTAGAATGTAGCAGCTTCTATGCGAACATATGTTTTTTTTAGGTTTTTGTTTTCTAAAATCAGTTGTTTTGCTTAGGCATGACTTTTCTCTTTTTTCTATTTAATGAACTTGGCCAAAAGTGCACTTCTTGTAACAAGTAGACAACATAAATCACAAAATTTCTCTAATTCTATAGTTGCAATATAAAGGAGAAAATGAAAATATATGTACAGAGAGAAGAAAATGTCCAATAATAATGGTTCTAGAGAAACAATGTTTCTCTTGAGGCATAAACACAAGCAAGTTAGGGGCATATTTTTTGGTCCTTTGCTGGATGACCGACAGAGCATGTAGAATTACCCAATTTCGGAGAGTAGAAAAGCTACATCACGGATTCAGATTTACGAGAAAATACTTTTCAGAAAATAAGAAGAATACAAAATAATAAGGGAGATCTAGCTATGAATATGTTCACGCAGTTAGCAAGCGACAAAGTGGTGCACAGGATCATGGTGTCACCATTTTTTGAGCAGTAAAGAGGGTCGAAATTACTTACAGCGGCACAGACATCAAACAAGACGAGCAACCGCAGGGGGGAGAGGGAGGACTAAGGGAAGGAGGAGGATGTGGTAAGAGCTAGCCAGCATGAGCGTGCACAAGCAGCAAGAGGAACGGCAGCGCCCAGGCAGCCGAAGGCAGTGGTGGAGATGTGGCTGGCGGCAGGACAACAACGGGCCACGACAGGGTGGGTAGGCGGCGGAGGGGACGGAGCAGTGGACGCCGAGACTCCGGTGCCATAGGTGGCAGGTGGCGGCAGCGGTGGAAGTGCTGGGCAGCCACATGTGGAGGCGTTGGGGAGCCATGTCGGTGGCCGGATGAGGCGCTGGGGGTCTACGACGGCGGGACGGAAGCGCTGGGGATCCGTGGCGGCGGCAGGTGGAGGCGCTGGGAAGGTCACACAGACGCCATGTGGAAGGTCGGGGTTGGGCTGCGGGATGGGCCAGCCATGTGGGTTTGTGAGTTCGGGAACATCTGCTCGAATTTAGAAACCCACCCAGCCAGTGCGGTGTCTCAAAAAAATATGCTCGCTATATAGGGCGCACCGTTTTTAGAATACTATTCTGAACCTAGGATGAGAATAGTGTTAGTCTCTCTCTCTCAGTCTCTCTCTCTCTCTCTCTCTCTATATATATATATATATATATAATGTAACGGCTTGCTATGTTGCACTACTAAGTGCTTGTTCAATATTGAGTATTCACTAGCACATATGCCCATGCGTTGCAACGGAAAATATTAATTCAGTTACACATAATAACATGCTATAGGACAAGTTAACAACATGATATGTAAGTCCAAGGTTGATTAATTCAACAAAAAAATAATGGAAAGTGCTTAGAAAATAAATATATGCATGGAAGCAGTATGATACTCCCTCCGTCCGGGTTTATTGTGCCCCTGAGCTCCCTTGAGTTAATTAGCTAAATGCTCTCAATTCCCTATGCTCAATGTGCAGCCGATTGGTTGAAGGCGTGTGCAATTAGCTGCATGCAGAAGCGCAACAGGCAACCAGCTGTAAGAAGTAAATGTGAGCTGGCGCTTGATTGGCCGCATGAAAAAAGGAACTGTGGAACCAGCTATAGGCAATAACTACAGACTAATTTGATTGGTGTTCTATATTTTTAGCTAAAAAGACCGAAATTGAAAGCGTGCGTCGAATTCAAATTGCGATTTCACAACTGAAAGCTTCCAACAATAAACACTAATAGCTCAGAACAAACAGTTGAATCATAAGCTGTAACCTAGAGGAAACAAATTCATTGTCGACCTTATGACGTCTATTACCGAAATGTCTTCCGCCCCGCTTTATATATATATAGTCACACGGACAAACCAATACATGGTGACGAGGTGAACCTTTTACAAAGCAGATCAAAGTAACAAAATAGGAAACATGAGACTCCGCACCCTACCACAAAGAAACCTAGACTATCGACCACCAAAGCCAACTCGTCACCAATGGAAACCACGAGACCTTGCTTCGCCACTCATCCTAGTCTACTGTCAAAGAGGTCCCCCTGCCCACCCGCTCCGGACCATGAAGCGCATACCTGCATATGGACAGACATGGAACACGAGACCGTGTAAAAGATAAGGAGACAAGTGTGACCTCCCATGCCAGAGCCGAGGAGGACACAACGCGCCGAAAGATCTCTTGGGTCCACAACCACGCCCTTCGGAGGGTGGTGACGTGTCATGACGCTGCCATGTGACCGAAGTAACGGTCAAGGGTTTTCACCTGGAGCACATAATGCAAGGTACCACGTGGATGAAACTGCTTGCTATATTGCCAGTTCATTGTTTTGTCGAAACTGTTCTATGTCAGCACACACACCCTCTTGAGATTGTATACTACTATTTCCTCAAAGGTACTCCCCTGCTTTTCTTGTTATACTAACCTGTCTCAAAATGTGGCGGTGTCAAAAAAACGTCTTGCATTTTGAAACAAAGACATTCTTATGGTTATGCATCATTGAGAAGTTGCACTTACTGTCGATATCATGGTTTGAACTTAACTTGAAGAAGCCTCTAATAACTGATAGTTCTAATAGATGAATGGATTTTGTCAATTGTTGTGTTTGTATCAAATTTGTCACAAGATTTTAGAAGAAACCACTCAGTTATCATGTCTATATAGCTGTCAATTTATTTAACTTTGCTGTGACAAAAACAAGTTGGCCATATATACCTATGTTAATGTGAGAATATGAGATACCATACAGATTATGCTGATCATATCCTATGGATACTATTCCGTTTTCTTGTTACCTTATTGTAGCAAACTGTTCACACATGCACATTTTACAAGTTCAGTTATGTCCAGTGCGGGGTAAGAAGAGCATCTTGCAACCTAAGCTCCAGCAAAACATTGTAGAAAATGGTCACAAATTGTGAATATTTAGTTGATGCACATGTGCTTTTTTGAGAAGTTGTACCTCTATTTTTGTTGACTTTTGATTCATGTATATAAATTCTATGCAATTATATCAAAAGATATGTGAATTCGTAACTTATTATTCGAAGCAAAATTCAAGATTCGGGGTCTATGAGAGATGCAAGAGCTTCAAATCAAGGTATCTTTACTTTTCCTTTCACCATCATCTCCAATGTTTTATCAGGAATAATTATCAGTCAAGTTTTCTCGTGCATACCCCAAAGAAATAGAAAGAGGTTGTGTTCATACTAAATCAACGTAGCAACTACTAGCTCAATAATGTTGATATCGTGACCTTGGGCACATTGGACATATCATGATATGTTTTTAATCTTTTATTGTCTCACCATGATGTTCAGCTCCCATATTGTTACATTATTGAATAATTGCATAATGTTTTGGCTTTTTTATTCGTATGGAGATGATGATGACTCTGCCCATTTTTCTTGAACATTTGAAATTGATAGACGTAAGAGTATTGACATTGGTAGTGTGATTTCTTGCAAGAAGTCTCTAATGACTCATCTTCTCCGGAAGTTAGGTGATAATTCTGTCAAGCTAATCCAGAAGCATGTGCTCAGGTTACCATTTAAATGGATTTTGTCAGTTGCATGATTTGTATCAAATCGGAGATATGATGCTAGAACAAATTATTCCATTATTAGTCTATAAGGTGTAAAACTGGGTAAATTTGCTGTGACAAAAACAAGTTGGGTATATGCTAATGTTATTGCGAGAAACTAAGATACCAAATAGATTAGGCTTATTATATCTTATAGATATTGTTCCTTTTCTCGTTACCTTTCTGTAGCAAATTGTTGACACCTGCACATTTTTACAAGTTCAATTATATGTCCACTGCAAGGCAACATTCAAGAGAAGCTTGCAACTTAAGCTGGCAACAAAAGATTATAGAAAATGAGGTCTCTTCTTGTGTATGTCTAGTTGATGCACTTGTGTGTTTATGGATGTATGTTGCACCTTTGCTTTCGTTGACCTTCGATTCATGTATGTAAATTCTATGGAATTTTATCTGAAGACATGTGAATTTGTATCTCTGGTTGATGGAAACAATTGATAGTGATGTTTCTACGTTCTAAATATTCTAAGTTATGGAATAGCTATGTATAAAACCATCAATATTTTTTTTCATTAGGTTTGTTTTTTTCCTGGCGGTAATGCATGATACGAATATACTATTTCCCTGGTTTGCCAAACCTGACGCCTATATAACCCTGCAGGGCCAAACCCGTCAGGGAAATTTGAAAACCCGACAGGAATATAGTCTCTGCCGGGCAACCGACAGGCATAGTTTATTTTCCTGTCAAGCTATCCCTGTCGGCTAACCCTGACGGGTAGCCGACACGAAATACTTTTCCTGTCGGTACACCCTATTTTCCTGTTGGTTTTGGGCAGACAGAAAAATGTCAGTTTCTCGTAGTGCACAACAACGCCCCCAAGAGGGAAGCCTTAGGTCGAGAAGTACAATGGTAACGCCCCCAAGAGGGAAGCCTTAGGTCAAGAAGCCTTAGGGTTTAGGGCATCGCCGCCATTGGTTCAATCACGACCACAGCTAGCCTTAGGTCGAGAAGACAATGGAGAAGTACAATTGGTTCCCTGGACGCTGAAAAGTAGACAGGGAACATTGTTGCTACATCACCCACAACGAGATAATTATTGGTTCGACGATGGTGATGCCGATTACAGGCATGCATGCATCATTCAAAAACGACGGACGGCGATGGCAAACCACTAATACTGCTGCAACAACACTAGTAGATGTCGACCGTGGATGGTGAACATGCATGCACCACTCGATGCTGCTCATCATTCGTTCACTACATATTTAGCATCAGCTACGTTGGCGGCAAGGTGCGGTGGTGGTCTCTGTTGCCGTGTGGTTTAGGTTCAAGCGAGTGGCAGGCTTCGTCAACCGGTTCAAGGAGAGGGTATGGCTGCTCGGGGTGAAAGCCTTGCTCCAGCTCAGCTGGAGTCAACAATGGCGACGCCGATGGGTCTTGCTTACCTTCTTGGAGGTGTCGTGGTTCGCGGTCCTCTGCCCTCCTATCCCGAGCTCCGGGAGAATAGCTTGTTCCAGGTCTTCTTGGAATAAGCAATAACGACGCTTTCTGTGCCGCGACTTTTTTCAAACATTGTTTCACATTTTTCATATATACCTGAAACATTTTTCAACTACATGCTTAACATTTTAAAAAACTATATGTTTTGATGTCTACTTTTTTCATACGCATTGTACATTTTTGTATACATAGAAAACATTTTGTATACAAGTCTAGCATTTTTTAAATGCATGATTAACATTTTGCCAAATATACGTATTTGAATTTCTTCCGAATATTTATAAATATTTTATCAAATAAAGGTGGACATCTTTTTGAATGATATAAAGTTTTTTCTTCAACTATTTAAATATATTTTTACATTATATAAACTTTTAAAAAATGTCATCGACACATTTCTGAAACACATGAGCATTTTTTAATGTCACATACATTTTTTTGAATGGCAGGATTTTTTTAGAATTATGCAGACATTTCTTTTCATCGTATGAACACTTTTTTTAAATATCACGTACATCTTTTGGAAACACTGGAACATTTTTAAATGTCAATTTCTTTTAAAAAAATATCGACATTTTCTAAAAGTTTCGTGCACGTATGGTTAAAGCTGCATTAACATTTATTTTGAACGTGCGATTAATTGTATTTTAAATTTATTTAATATTTTTGCCACTTCAGAAATATAAGCAATTTTTTAATAATTTTAAAAATGTGTCCGATGAGATTCAGTCATTTCCTAGAATGGAGTTATATCAATTGAAGTGTGGTTGTGTGAAATAATCTCTTAACCTTGTAGTTTTCCGATAGTTTGCACATCCTTTTTTTAGTGAAAGAGAGGCGGCTCCCTCCGATTTCATACAAAGGAATCAACTGGACTTGTTTTACAAACTACACACTACTACAGCTAAAAAACCCATAGAAAAATAACCAGGTTTACATAACTGGGATATGGAGATCCACAACGCAAACCATATCATATAGATTGCACTTCCTATGAAATTTATTCCACATTTATTTATTTATTTATCTCGTGGTCAACGTTGGATTGAATGCAACCTGAAATGAAGCAACACAACTCTGCTCTCATCAATCTAAGGGGGCTGTCCATACTGGGCATCTTTGTATGGACGTCGTTCCTTCTTGAGACAGCCCCTCCGTTGAAATATTGCAAATTCAGTTGAGTCGTGTTGTGCCTGTCTCATAATGATTTGCCATGTCGAGTATGGGGAAAGTATCGAGTGCTCCCAGCCTTGGGGTACTCCCGGTGCTCCAAATGTTAAAAAGGTATTTTTTAAAATGTTTCAAAAAATTCCAAAAAAATGTGAATGTTTATAATGAATAATGTGACTATATGCCCTAAAAATTTCAGGTCAAAACTCGAAACACACATTGAGAAACAAAAATGTGAAATCTAGCATGAATAGTGTAAAGAAGAGATAAAAGCAACATTGATACTATTCAGATTTGGATTTCTCCTTTTTGTTTCTCAATGTACATTTCGATTTTGGACCTGAAATATTTAGGAGGAGTAGTGACATTCCTTGTTAACATTATCATTTTTTCTGGACTTTTTTTAAACATTTAAAAATGTTTTTTGACATTGGAGCACCAGGAGTACCCCACGGCTGGGAGCACTGGACACTTTCGCATTGAGTATGTTTTGCCGTTTCGAAATATTACTGCCATTGAGTTAGTAAAAAACTATGCTACTCCATGCGATCCATATTACTTGTCGCTACTTTAGCAAAACTTCAATACTTTACTAAAGCAGCGACAAGTAATATGTATTGGAGGGAGTATTTTTGTTTCCATTCTCTACATTAAACGAGGGAAATGTTGCTGAACCCGAAAAGTAAAACTACGTGTCAATATCTATAAAATTAATGCTTGTGCAAATCTAGGTATGGGACCATACATGCAACATCGACGGCCAAGACATGCTTAGTGGGACACAAACTTCTACGGCTCCAAGAACCGGCTACAGAGAGAGCTCCAAATCATTTGCTTTGGGCTGGTAAAGCAGCAACTGGCATTGATAAGGGTCGTGCTGGTGCGAGCATTCAACTTGCACCAATGAGTTCTAAGAGATGAGACGTGAGATGAGTGTGACGCCCTAGGGTTGCTGCCTTGTTGCTCTCTTGGGGGCGCGTTTTCCCAGAGAGCAAGGTTGAGAAGGAACTAGTTAGATGAGTTGTAGATGGCATGGTCTTCTCAGGGTAAGTTGTTCTGATGATTGTAAGAAGCTGTAGTAGGAATTGTTTTAGATCATTGTATGAAGGAGTTATCTTTAGGGAATGAAGAGGAAACCGACGTGTGTGCAATGCTGCTCAATGATATCTGGCCCATTTCAATCTCCCAGTCTAGGGACGAAGAGTGGTTTGTGTGTCAAAAATATAGGCCCTTACAAATCCTTCGGTCTAGCCTAAGGCGATGGCCCAAGGGAGGGGATACGTCCTGCCAGGGCTATTTGTCCTGCCAGGGCTATTTATCGTCCATACGGATTCCTATTATAAATCGCCTCAAGTTAATGTCCATAGGTATAGGCCGGCGCATTACACATTTTACTTGTTGGGTTTGTTCGCTCACTCGGTTTTCTCCAACTTTTAAGTTCTTTCTCGGTTGTCTTGGTATTCACAATGTTCCATTCTTTTGCATCGGGTTCTTTGTTATTTTTTTTCTTTTCTGCTTCTGTTTCTCGGTATTCTTCGTTTATTTTTGGTTGCCTTTGAGTTTTTTTCTTAATATTTTTTAACACATGTCTACTTTTTTCATACACATTTTACATGTTTTATACATTTTATATTTTTTAAATACATGATTAATATTTTTTCAAATATATGTTTTAGTGTCTACTTTTTTTCATACACATTTTATATTTTCCGTATATAAATGAACGTTCTTTATGCATGTTAAACATTTTCCAAATACATGATTAACTTCTTTTAAAATATATGTTTTGGTATATAGTTTTTCATACACATTTATATTTTTCATATACACCTGAAATATTTTTATGCATGTTAAACACTCTTTAAATATATGATTAACATTTTTCTCAAACACATAGTTTTAAGCTTTTATTTGGATATGTTTACAAGGTTTTCAAATACACATTCATTTTTTTTGAATGATATCAACAATTTTCTTAAAGTATGCTAACGAATGTTTTTTGCTGTGTTAACATTTACAAATACATGGTTAACACTTTTTAAAAAAAAATGGAAGTCTAGTTTTCTTTATACACATTGTAATCCCTCTAGCCTAGGATATAAGCTGTTATTACAACCAATATGTTAGTATATCTGTTGTAATAACATCTTATATATGGGACGGAGAGAGAGTACATTTTTTGTATACATCAAAAACATATTTTATGCACATTTAATTTTTTTTCCCACATCCATGATTATTTTTTATTAGAACTTTTTATTTAGAATATGTGTTAAATATTTTTCAAATTCACGGTTTTTATTTTCTTGAGGAATTTTATGCTTTGAAAATATGAACAAAAATAAACAACATACCTGCACGCTTTTTTGTTGTTGAGTAAAACATGCACGCTCCTGAAATCAACACTCTACTGGTACCGAGTGGCAGCCCATCTGGCACATGTACAAGGGGATGCTGGCTAGGACGTATTCAAAAACATGTTCAAAAATGTATTTTCGAAAAATGCTGGTCATGTATTTGAAAAATGTTCAATGTGCAGAAACAAAATTTCCACGTTTATATAAAAAATGTACAGTGAGTATTAAAAAAGTATACATGTATTTGAAAATTTAGAAAAGTATAAGAAAAAAGGAATAGAAACAAGAAGCAAATAAACAATTTCAGAAAACCTGATGAAAATGTAAATAAAATGAAATAAAACCAACAAAAATATAAAAACAACACAAAATAAAATAACCAGAGCCTTACAGAAAGTTCCCAAAGCCGAGACCCTCTCCCAGTATTTGGGCCACGACCTGCTAAAGAAACACCAGAGGCGAGAACTACGTGCAACTCGCATTATGCGAGATACATATGTAGAAATGGCTTTTTTTAGTGGTATAGACGTAGCGATGGCTGAAAGCGGCCATCCTCTCCCTCTTCCTCGATCTCATGGAAGGTCGGTCATCGGTCGCCAAGGCGTATCGTATTCCCGCGTAACATTTTCCTGCTATATGGGCCAGTCCAGAGTTTCCTTCCCACCGGTTTGAGCAGATACTAGACGCTTTCCTGAAACAGCTTTTTAAGTATGTTTTTTCTCTTTTGACTTTTTTCTGTGTCCTTATTTTTCTTATTTATTTAAGTTTTCACTTATTACATTGTGATTTTTTTAAATTTGCAACATTTTTTGAAATGATAATATTTATCATATCTGTGAACATTTTTTGAATTTCAGGGAAAAATTTCAGGTTCGCGATTTTTTTATTTCAGGGAAAAAATTCAGGTTCGCGATTTTTTTATTTCAATTTTTCTATTTTGTGAATGGTTTTAAAATCAGCATGTTTTTTATTTTGCAAACATTTTTTGAATTCAAGGGAATTTTTGAAATTTGTGACCATTCTTTGATTCACGAACTTTTTTTGAATTTTTTGAATGTTTTCATAGTTCATGAAGATTTCTCCAAATTCACAAACAATCTTTTTATAGATATTGAATTTCAAACTGAAAGGATGAGCCATCCGTGGGAGATGGACTTCCACGGCTCTGAGAACCGAGTTCTGAGAGAGCTGCAGGTCATTTGTTTTAGGCCGCTAAAGCAGCAGCTGGCGTTCATAAGGGCCATGCTGGGACGAGCACCTAAACTTGCAGAAAATAGTTCTGATAGACGAGTAGTCCAAAGAGTTTGACACCTTCATTACGGGCTTGTTCCTCTGCGGGTTGTGTTTTCCAAAGAGCAAGGCTGAGCAGGAAGCGGTGGTCAGGCGGAGTTACAGACGGTGTTGTCTTCTTAGGTGAAGTGGTTTTTGATGATTGTAAGAAGCTGTAGTAGGTACCTAGTTGTTGCAGATGGCTTGTTCTGGTCAGAGGCAAATTTTTTTTTGAAAAGGGGTTTTACCCCAGCCTCTGGTATTCTGTTTTCATGAGACTGTAGGAACAAGAAAACAATATCTTTGAATCAATTTTTGACGTGTTTATAGAGCAGTTAAAACTGAAATATGCAGTTGATCTACTGGCATAATTACCTGTCCACTCATTGAACGAATAAAGTAAAGAAGAAGCACCGTTGGGCATGATTTGGACAATATCCACAACAAAACCTCAAATAATATTTATGCCGCAGCCGAACTTGTGCAATGACGTTGATTCAATACGTATATGTCCATATGTCCGCGAAATATTTGTTCTTTAGCCAATCTTTGATTAGGGAAGAAGGAGATATTCGCAACTACTGACGGTTTCATTATGGGGCAGCTCATGGTGTATGAAAATAAAAGCGAAAATAGTGTATGAAAGAAAAGTAGGAAAGCTAACCTATATAAGGAAACTGAGATGGCATCCAAAAGAATATGAATTGCAATTTCTTGCTAATTACCTCATGTTTATCTTGTATATGTCATTTCTTTCTCTTACCAAAGATAGTTTGTCCCAGGCCACTTGTTTGCATGAAGTATGAAACAAGAACTACATATTGTAGTTATGCACCACTTTGACTATCGATTACCACAATACATGTCTACAATATATATTAAAAAACAACATATATTTTTCAAGTAAATTCATATATGAAGCTCAATACAAATATTAACAGGTACACAATTCATATATGAAGCTGCCTGATCTCCCACATTGATTCTTCGTAACTGAAGTAGCACTAATGGGCAAGTTTTTCGAAAATGGCCTTTAATCAAGTGTATCCTCGAAGCAGCTAATTAACATTTAATTATTTTTTGTCTTTCCTGTAGATATGCCATGTGCATAGAACAAATGAAGTGTGTACAAACAACAGCAACGACATGTGATGCCTTGTATCTAACTTCACACAGAAGGCCACTTCACCGTGCATAAACAATTTTCTTAGACAAAAACTTGATTAGTAAACTGAATTTGAAGGAAAAGAACAGTGCTTTTTTGGAATCGACTAAGCAATCCGATACTATGAAACACCATGTAATCGGAAGAATGAGCTGGGTACTGAGTCAGACCATACGACCAAAAGTAGATATCTATGGTTCACTTTTTTTAACAGCAAAGGAGTTCTAAAATTACCAAATCTTCACAAATACATGTCACTTAATCGTGTAACTACAGATGTACTATTACTACATATCCACCATCACTGGGAGTAAATGATTGGGATTTGGTTAATCATCAACTGACCATGAAGTGTCCTTAAATTGTGCAGGTAATACAAGACATCAGATGATTGTGCAGGTAATACAGTAGTGTAACTAATAAGATCATCTACCAACTGAAATTTTGCTTACCACTAAGATGTATATATCTGAATATTTATACTCTGTCAGATTCAACCCATGGTAAAATACTTTACTCCCCTACAAATAGGGCTGGTGCGTGCCAGGGGATTGACAAACATCATGAAGCCCGAATCACACAAAAAGTGGAGACATGGTTCCAAATACTGCTTTCACATTCATGAGCTAGGGCAGGAAGAGTATATAAAGGCATTGCAAGGGAGATCACCGGCTTCAGTTCTCGGGCACCAATGATGCGGCTCTATTCCGGCTGCGAGTTGGGATCTGGTAGCTTGCTGATCAATTTCTAGGTGTCCTCTACACCGCCACGGTCCAAGAGAGAATTCCTTATTTAACATTGTCTTAAAACTTTTTGCCCTATTTAACACTGTAAAAAAATTTCTTCCCTATCTAACAATGCGTCTAAATTTTATGCCCTTTATGACACTTTTGTCCATTTTAAGCCTTAACTGTGTTAAATGACATCTGAAAAGACGTTTTTGCCCCTCATATGATATGTGATAAAAAATTGATAAATGTTAATATTGTATGTATGTATGTATCCAACCGGCTCGGTTTGGTAGTTGTGTCAGCCAACTTTCAAGAAAAATCAATCAATCGCTTATGCTAGCTCTGGTGTACGTGCATCTACAAGTGCTCTGAGTTGCATGGTGTAACTTTGCTTGTATTAATCACATCTGTGAAGTGACATATACATACCGGTACAACGAGTGGGGCAGCTCGCTACCGAATCTAAATAGAAAGGCTGTCGAGTAGGCGGAGGCATGCGGAGCGCGGCGCCATTGCACTTGCACCCTGCATGGGCGCGTGTTGACCGAGTCCACGAGCTGGTCCTTGTGTATGGAGTGGAATCCGCTTAAGTCCATTTTGGTCAGGAGTGTCTTGCTGTCTGGCAAAGACGTGCGTGACGCCTTGCCCAGGTTGCCTCTTGCCAGGACGTGCGGCCGAGGAGCTCGACCACAGGGACGGGGCGTGTACTGTAGTCGACAGCTCATCGACGTATTCCAGATGACCGGTTCATATTATACGAGGGGCAAAAGTGTCTTTTTACATGCAATTTAACAATGTTAGATGAAAAAATAGACAAAAGTGTCATGAAAGGCATAAAATTTAGACCCCGTGTTAAATAGGGAAGAAAATGTTTTCCAGTGTCAAATAGGGAAACACATTTTAAAGTAGTGTCAAATAAGGAATTTTCTCACGGTCCAAAGGAGATGCACGCTAGCAGCCGCCATTGTGGGAGAGAAAGTCGAGCTCCGTCGCCATCCGTCGCCGCCTGTGCGTAGGTTTTTCTTTTTGAGACAAGCATGTGCGTAGGTTTTTTGAGAAGTTGGTCCAACGCAGGCCCAGCCTAGTAAATAAATGTCGGGCCCTTCGGGGGCGGCCCATAGTGCCTGTTAGCCCGATTCACGTGAAGTCGTCAATCGGCGGAGCAGCAGCCCTATGAATTAATCTGGTCCGTCGGTGAGCGTAATCAGACGGTTAATTGTGCCAAAACGCTGAGAGAGGACATAGGTAGCTTCATTTTACTGTTTTACAATAGCTCATGACACGCTTTGTGCAGATACATAGTACTACTACGTACATGCAAAGTAACGGGGCAACTACTAAGTTGCATCATTTCTACACGGATGCACGCATTCTGAATATGGAAGTATTAGTTCCTCAGCAAGACTTGTACATCTGGAATATGAAAGTCGATGTGGAGTAGGAGAGCAGGTGTCTTTCTTCACCTAAGTCAAACATCATCTCTACACGTTGTCTTTTTTTTTAGAGTAAGATGATGAAGGTTTCTTCGGGCAAAGGGCACGACTATGTTAAATAATTGGATCATCATAGTTTCTTGTGGGCAAAGCGCAAGACTATGTCTCTGCAAGACATTGGTCGGGATGATCACGGCTTTGCTCATTAAGATGACACATTTGTTGGGATGATTAAGGCTTTGCTCACTAAGACAATGCGTTGACGAAGGATTACTCTATGTGGTTTATGTAATACAAAATCACAATTCTTATCCATAGGTGACTTTGAAAACAAATCTACACGCTAGCACCTATTAGTCATTTTAACCCTCCCCCCACCCCCACCTTGCGAGAAATTGGTGCCTTGATGACATCACACACAGTTAGAATAACAAGCTGTTTCGAGCATGTGTGATGTCAAAGAATCACACATAGTTGGAAATTAGTGACTGTGTGCTATGTCACGCACACGATTTATTCGGAGAAACCTTATAGGAGGAGGGGTTTCATCATATAAGGTCGGACAAGAAGACTTTTGTTCAATTTCTTTGCCACAATTATTTAGACTGAAAACATAAGTGATGGTTTGTAAAACCTTGTGTGATGCACGATTTTCAACCATGCGCAATGACCTGATCTGTACTAGTGAGTGGTGATATACCAGCTCCATGCACTCATATATAAACCAGATAACACTTTTATTCTTCATAGACCGTACTATTTTATAGCACCACCGTATGATTTACCATATGACCAGCCTAAACATACTAGAAAACATGCATGCACGAGATTAAACGAACAAAAAATTGAACATGGTACACGTAGTTGCTAGTTTGTCATCCAAACACTGACATTGGTACGCCGGCGGCGCCACTCGTTGGAGAGCTGCTGAGCGAACTCAGTTAGCTGCTCCACATTGGTGCCCCTGTCAGGGACCTCACATTCCGACCGGACTCCAGGTCCATCCGGGACACCTTCTTCCCGAGCAGCTCATTCACAATGTCCACCAGCTTATCCAAGTTAGCTTTGGAGCAGTCGTCGATCGAGCTCCAGCTCCGCTTAATTGATCATCCTGCACTTCCATGTACAACAATCATTCATTAATTACCATAGCAAATAATATGGCTGTGTATTCTCCATATAATTTACCACAATAGGGCACTCATTGTTATGTTTTTGTTTTTTCGGTAGGTACCTGGATGCGCAGGTATTGGTGGAAGGAGCCAAGGGTGGCCGAGAGGACGGAGAGGTGGATGTCGACCATGTCCCAACTAGCTGCATTGAACATGTCTAGTATGGTTAGCCCTTGAGGATCCAATTTAGAATGCCCCACTTGGCGGTGTCCTGGGCACTGTACTTGCCTTTAGGGTTCGAAGACATCCTGCAGCCGATGGAGATGACCATGTACGACTTCCCAAGCAAGCCGCGGTTCTCAGCCACGATGATGTCCTCCACAACTAGGCTCATCATGCATAGTCTCTATAGCAGTCATGCATGTGAGATATCAAGTTATGTTATACAAATTAGGGTTTGGAACAATGCTTGATACCCTTGGTGGGTACGGCTATCATATATTTATAAGAGGGAACCGTACAAGTACAGGTTATGTTACAACACGTATATCTAATATATACTTAGTCTAACACCCTCCCTCAATCTTAACTATGTCCTGAAACACTCAGGAGGTTAAGATTGCGACGACATCCTTCAAAAGAAGGCAAGGGCAGGGGTTTAGTGAAAATATCGGCAAGCTGATCCTTAGAAGAAACAAATTTAATCTGAAGGAGCTTCTGAGCAACACGTTCCCTCACAAAATGATAGTCAACTTCGATGTGCTTCGTTCGGGCATGAAATACTGGATTGGTTGACAGATATGTAGCACCGATGTTATCACACCAAAGAACAGGTGGCTGAGTTGGGGAGACCTTCAGCTCTCGAAGCAATGACTGTACCCAAATGATCTCAGCTGTGGCATTAGCAACGGCTTTGTACTCAGCTTCGGTACTACTCTGAGACACCATAGCCTACTTGCGGGCTTGCCAGGCGATCAAGTTAGGTCCAAAGAACACAGCATGTCCCCCCGTGGATCGCCGATCATCCGGACTACCATCCCAATCGGCATCAGAAAATGCTGAGATCAGTCCGGAATGTGCAGGCTGAAGATGGAATCCATAGGAACTGGTGTGACGAATATAGCGCAAGATACGCTTAACAGCTGACCAGTGAGAATCACGAGGTGCATGAAGGTACCGGCACACACGGTTAACGGCAAATGATATGTCTGGCCTAGTAATGAGCAAGTACTGCAGTCCACCCACAACGCTGCGATACTCAGTGGCATCCTCAGGAGAGAGAAAGTCACCAGCAAGAGCTGTCAGTTTGTCTGTGGCAGACATGGGAGTCACAACAGTCTTGCACTGCAACATACCTGCACGACGCAGGAGATCCTGAGAGTACTTCTTCTGAGTAAGAGTCAAGCCACCATTAGAATGAAGAACCTCCAGGCCCAGAAAATAATGCAGTCTCCCAAGATCCTTAACAGCAAACTCAGCGCCAAGAGAGGACACAAGCCGATCTGTAGCAGTGGCAGACGAACTGACAAGAATAATGTCATCAACATAGACCAGAACGTACATAGTCACCTCAGGTCGCTGAATAATAAACAGAGACGTGTCCGTTGTAGAAGGAACGAACCCATGTGCATGAAGAGCAGCACCAAGACGGGCATGCCAGGCATGCGGGGCCTGCTTCAAACCATAGAGAGCCTTGACAAGGCGACACAAATGATGTGGCTGGGCAGGATCAACAAAACCTGGTGGATGACGCATGTAAACCTCTTCTTCCAGAACTCCATGAAGGAAGGCATTCTGAACATCAAGCTGTCGAAGTGACCATCCACGAGTAACAACCAAGGAGAGGAGAACACGAATAGTAGTTGGTTTAATAACAGGACTGAACGTGTCTTCATAATCAATGCCATACCGTTGCTTGAATCCCTTGGCAACCAGGCGCGCCTTGTACCTCTCAATGGAGCCATCAGCATGCTTCTTCACCTTGAATACCCATTTAGAGTCAATGATATTGACACCAGATGGAGGTGGAATGAGACGCCAAGTGTTGTTTTTCCAAAGAGCACAGATCTCCTGCTCCATCGCAGCACGCCAATGCGGAATGCCAAGTGCTGCTCGAAAATGTCGTGGTTCAGTTGTAGGATCAGCCTCAGCATGCGCCACACAAGCCGCAAGCCACGCGACAGTGCCATCGGTGCGCTTCTTCGGCTGAAAGATGCTACTCTTGCTGCGAGTATGGGGACGCAGGACGACAGGTGGCGGTGGCGATGGAGCTGCCACGACAGAGGGCACGGTCAGGGTCGGCGAAGACAGGCTGGGTGGCGTCGACGAGCCAGGCGATGAGGATGTAGTGGTTGACGAGTCCACCGGTCCAGGGGACACCGATGGCGAGTCCGCCGGCCCAGGGGAATCAGGTGCCCTGTCCATCAGCGCTGCGGGCTCAGCCAACCCAGGCGACAGCGGGGCCGCCAGCCCAGGCGACGGAGAGGCCGCCCAAGACAAGCGCGAGGCCGCCAGCCCAGGCGACGGAGAGGCCGCCCCAGGCATGTGCGAGGCCGCCAGCCCAGGCGACTCAGGCGCCCCGTCAGTTCCACGTGCATGGGACATGCACGCATGATCGACGTCGGGGACAGTGGGCGTAGCTGCGGGGGCAGTCAACGGAGCAGCAGCCGGCGCAGTAGTGTCCACATCATCATCAAGCAGCTCAAGTCGAGCGCCTCGTCCAGTTCCTGCACCATGGTTAGGCAACAACAAAGGAGAATATGCAGCATCCACAAATTGATCAGGAAAAACTAGAAAAGAGTGCAACTCGGTGACGGGAGTAGCGGTGCATGACGTGAGTGTGGAAAACGGGAAGACAGTCTCGTCAAACACAACATCGCGAGAAATGTAAACACGATTCATCGGAATGTGAAGACACTTATAACCTTTGTGGAGAGGACTGTATCCAAGAAACACACATTGTTTGGACCGATACTCAAGTTTATGCTTATTATACGGACGAAGATGTGGCCAACACGCACAACCGAACACTTTGAGTAGGGCGTAATCAGGAGTTTCATTGAGCAACACTTCCAGCGGAGACTTCATGTGAAGAAGTCGTGTGGGAATCCTGTTAATCAAAAAACAGGCAGTAACAAAGGCATCGCTCTAGAACCGAAACGGGACAGAGGCATGCGCAAGAAGTGTTAGACCAGTTTCAACTATGTGACGGTGCTTGCGCTCAGCAGCACCGTTCTGCTGATGTGTATGAGGACAAGACACATGGTGTGAGATGCCAAGCTTCTGAAAGAAGGTGTTAAGATTACGATACTCACCACCCCAGTCTGACTGGACATGGATGATTTTGTGCTTAAGCAGTCGCTCAACATGTGCTTGAAATTGCATAAAGACATGAAACACATCAGATTTGCGCTTAATAAGATAAATCTAAGTAAAGCGACTGAAAGCATCGATGAAACTGACATAATAGTTGTGACCACTGATAGAAGTTTGGGCATAGCCCCATACATCAGAAAACACAAGTTCAAGAGGAGCCATGACAACACAACTCGATATGGAAAAAGGCAACTGATGACTTTTGCCTTGTTGACAGGCATCACACACTAGAAACTCCTTATTACCCGACTCAACAGGAAGACGATGACGATGAAGCACACGGCGCACAATGGGAGTGGCAGGGTGGCCAAGGCGAGAATGGCACTGCGACGATGACACCCGAACACCACTGAAAACTTGAGAGGCTCGTGGCACATCAAGCGCGTATAAGCCATCATGAGCTCGACCACTAAGAAGAACGTCCCTCGTGTCCCGGTTGAAAGGATCGATATGGTTGACAAGAGGGGGGGGTGAATAGGGAACTACCAATTTTTAACTTTTATTTATCAAATTAAACTTTGCATCAAAGTAGGTTGTCAAGATGTGCAACTAGGTGACCAACCTATATGATGCAATACCAACAAGCAAACAAGCAAGCAAGAGAAGTAACACTAAAGAGTTTGCACAAGTAAAGGTAAAAGATAACCAACAGTGGATCCGGTGAAGACGAGGATGTGTTACCGAAGTTCCTTCCCTTTAAAGGGAAGTACGTCTCCGTTGGAGTGGTGTGGAGGCACGATGCTCCCCAAGAAGCCACTAGGGCCACCGTATTCTCCTCACGCCCTCACACAATGCGAGATGCCGTGATTCCACTATTGGTGCCCTTGAAGGCGGCGAACGAACCTTTACAAACAAGGTTGGGGCAATCTCCACAACTTAATCGGAGGCTCCCAACAAAACCACGAAGCTTCACCACAATGGACTATGGCTCCGTGGTGACCTCAACCGTCTAGGGTGCTCAAACACCCAAGAGTAACAAGATCCGCTAGGGATGAGTGGGGGAATCGAAAATACCTTGGTGGAAGTGTAGATCGGGGCCTTCTCAACCACTCCCGAGCAAATCAACAAGTTTGATTGGCTAGAGAGATAGATCGGGCGAAAATGGAGCTTGGAGCATTTAATGGAGCTTGAGCAATAAATGGAGCTTGGAGGAGGAAAAGGTAGGTCAAAGAGAAGAAGGGGACTCCCTTTTATAGTGGGGGCAACAATCCAACTGTTGCCCCTCACCAACCAGCCCCGCACAGGATGGTACTACCGCTGAGAGGGGGCGGTACTACCGCCAGGTCAACGGTACTGCCGCGTAGAGGAGACTAGTAGGGAATAGGACCCAACACGGTACTACCGCGGTGGTAGGGGCGGTACTACCGCTCCTGGAACGGTACTACCGCCTCTACAACCGCAACTAGTGCTGCAAAACCCGACACGAGAAAAAGACCCCTCGAGTCGAGGCGCGGTAGGAGCCACACAGCCCAGCGGTACTACGGCAGCGGGGTCACGGGCGATACTACCACCGTGGAGCGGTACTGCCGCTTGTGACCCTTCGGCCGTACTACCGCTGGTAGTGCGGTACTACCGCTGGGGCACATAAGAGAGAGAGAATCTCTCCAAAGAGGCTGAGGACGAGGCGGAGGTGCCAGGCACCCCAGCGGTACTACTGCTGTGGAGCCATGGGCGGTACTACCGCTGTGGAGCGGTACTGCCGCTTGTGGCTCCTCAGAGGTACTACCGCTGGGTTGCGTGGTACTACCGCTTGGACCCAGACAGGACAAGGAAGAGAGGAGAGATCTCTACAATGAAATGGAAAAGCTCGGAGGGTGAGAAGCTGATGTGTACGTGTTGATTCCACCCATGCAATACACCAGCGGACCCCCTCTTGATAGTACGGTGCCCTCTACGCAACTAGTCCACCGAGAAAAAAACAAAAGAGCTACACCATCTTGAAATATACTCCGAGCGGAAGAAAACGTCTCATGCCAGGGGAGAATCTGTGAATTATTCAAAGCACAAGATTAGTCTGCAAACATGTTGTCATTAATCACAAAAACTACCTTGAGAGAGATATGTCGTAACAATCTCCCCCTTTTTGGTGGATTGATGACAACTAGGGATTTGCGCAAGGAAAAGAAATAAAAGAAGAAAACTCTGAACTACAAAATATAGACGGGCTCCCCCAGAATGTGTGCACCTAGATAGTGGAGCATTCGGAGCAAGACACACACATTCGGATCAACACTCCCCCTATATTTTATAGTCCAACAATACTAAGCACAAGATATATGAGAGAAGAGAATAAAACAGGACAAGCATGCATCTCATAATAAACTACAGTACTGAATAGACATAAGTAATAAGGTAGCGATAGGGAGCATATGTCTCACACCATATGTCTAGAACTTAGGTCTCACAGGCACCAAACCAAACCAAATAAAGACACTGAGAGAACACACAAGAAACCACAAGACGACTCAAAGCACGGCAATAACACAAATCCCTACATTCTCTCCCCCTTTGGCAGCGAGACACCAAAAAGGGCAAAGAGTGACACTACGACTCCAGGTGATGGGAAGATGAAGATCTCGAACATCACATCTCTGCATCTTCATCGTGGGTCGAAAACTGCTTGGCATCGGAGTCGGTCCAAGGGCAATGCTGATGAATCCATTCCTCCTCTTCAGTGATCTGACCCTCAGACCTACTGGCAACTGTCACTCCCATCTGACGCATGAGCTCCTTGTGGCGCGTCCTGGCATGCTTCTCCGCCACATGAGTCATGTACTGACCATGAGACTCCATGCAGAAAAGCTTCTTCATCTTGCGTTTAAGCTTTTGTGCCCATGACGGTTCTGTACTAGAGGGCCCAAAGTGCTCCTCATGATCATCAGTAGCAGCCCCACCCTCGGTCCCCATGGTAGCAGCAGCAGCAGACGGATCCCCCATGGCAGCAGCAGCAGACGGACCCCCTGTGTGAGGCGCTGGGGTGACCCAATTGTCCTTCTTCCTCAGACGCTTGATCTCATGAGAAACCAAGTCTCCAGTTTCTAGCAACACTCTGGGATAAGTCTGTGCCCAGGCCCTCTCAATGAGCCTCATGATGAATGGACCATATATAGGGTACTTGCGCTCAGACACGGCAGAGAGAAGTTCAGACCACATGACATGAGAAATATCCAGGCTCTCTCCAGTGCTTGCTTCCTTCTCATGCTGACAGAAAAGGAGCATGTCCACGAGGTAAGAGTGGACCATATCCAGATTCCCAATCCGAGGGAAGAGAGTCTCACGGAAGATGCGATGAAGAATGTCCAGATATGGAGACAGCTCATAGGTCTTCTTCTCAGTTACTGGGTGAACTTTCACAGTGCAGTAGGTCCAAAGGGCTTGCTTGTAAAGCGTTCACCAAAGAGAGGGACTTGCATTTTAAGTAAAATTGCTTTATACTGTGAACTTGCTACTCCCTTATTATTTTCTATTCTTCTTATTTTCTAAAAAGTATTTGCTCGTAAATCTGAATCCATGATGTAGCTTTTCTACTCTCTCAAATTGGAGTAATTCTACATGCTCTGTCATTCATCCAGCAAAGGACAAAAAAATATACCCCTAACTTGTTTATGTACTGGTTCTAGAAAAACAATGTTTCTCTTGAGGCATAAACACAAATAAGTTAGGGGCATATTTTTCTGTACTTTGTTGGATGACCGACAGAGCATGTAGAATTACTCCAATTTCAGAGAGTAGAAAAGCTACATCATGGATTCAGATTTACGAGAAAATACTTTCCAGAAAAGAAGAATACAAAATAATAAGGGAGATCTAGCTGTAGAAATCAGTTTTTTCAGCTTGCACGAGGCACTAGATGCAATAAAGAAACGAGTGAAAATTTGATCGGCGATGGAGATCATCTCAAGGACAAATTCAACAGAGGGAGCAACATATCCTCATGAACACCAACCATCTTCCTCATGAACGGCGACCACCCTGCTCCATGTACCTCATGTGACATTCTCCATATGCGTGGTGACCTTCATCAATATGTTCACGTAGGTAGCAAGCGACAAAGTGGTACACAGGATCATGGTGGAACCTTTTTTGAGCAGTAAAGAGGGTCGAAATTACTTATAGCCGCACAGACATCAAATAAGACAAGCAACCGCAGGGGGGGGAGGGAGGACTAAGCGAAGGAGGAGGATGTGGTAAGAGCTAGCCAGCGTGAGCGTGCACAAGCAGCAAGAGGAACGGCGGCGCCCAGGAAGCCGGAGGCAGTGGTGGAGATGTGGCTGGCGGCAGGACAACAACGGGCCACGGCGGGGCGGCTAGGCGGCGGAGGGGACGGAGCAGTGGACGCCGAGGCTCCGGTGCCACATGTGGCAGGTGGCGGCAGCGGTGGAAGTGCTGGGCAGCCACATGTGGAGGCGTTGGGGAGCCATGTCGGTGGCTGGATGAGGCGCGGGGGGTCTATGGCGGCGGGACGGAGGCGCTGGGGATCCGTGGCGGTGGCAGGTGGAGGCGTTGAGAAGGTCACACGGACGCCATGCGGAAGGTTAGGGTTGGGCTGCGGGATGGGCCAGCCGGGTGGGTTTGTGAGTTCGGGAATATCTGCTCGAATTCACAAACATGAGACTCCGCACCCTACCACAAAGAAACCTAGACTATCGACCACCAAAGCCAACTCGTCACCAAGGGAAATCACGAGACCTTGCTTCGCCACTCATCCTAGTCTACTTTCGAAGAGGCCCCCCTGCCCACCCGCTCCGGATCATGAAGCGCATACCTGCATATGGACAGACATGGAACACGAGACCGTGTAAAAGATAAGGAGACAAGTGTGACCGCCCATGCCAGAGCAGAGGAGGACACGACACGCGGAAAGATCTCTTGGGTCCACAACCATGCCCTTCAGAGGGTGGTGACGTGTCATGACGCTGCCATCGTGACCGAAGTAATGGTCAAGGGTTTTCACCTGGAGCCCAGAATGCAAGGTACCACGTGGATGAAACTGCTTGCCATATTGCCAGTTCATTGTTTTGTCGAAACTGTTCTATGTCAGCACACACATCCTCTTGAGATTGTATATAGGCCCCCGCGTCGCCTAGGGTAGGCGACACGGGCGGCAGCCCCCAACCGCGCCGCCGCCGGGCCCTCCTTCCCCAGCTAATCCCCTCGCCGCCGCTGGAGGCCACTACCGGGCGAAGCCCGCGTCGTGGCGGCAGCGGCGGGGCCTTCCCTCAAACCATTGAGATGCGTGATGGGTTGTTGCACATCCGCAATGTTGAGGGACCAAAGGGAACCGAAAGCGTGGAGACGAGGCTCGAAGCAATGGAGCAACAAATTTTCAAGTGCCAGGGGATGGTGGAGCGTGGAATCAACGCTAGCCACACGATGCTCGCGGAGTTCACTAACAACTACAAGCCGGATGCCAAGAACACCGAGGAGGCCATCTTCAAGCTATATGAGAAGATCGAGCACCTCCAAGCCCAAATCTATGACCTGCAAAACCAAAACTATGAGTATGAATATAGATTCAAAAGAATGAGTTTGGCTGCAGATTCGAGGATTCCGGAGACTCGATCATCCTTCTATGATGGTGAACCTATTCCTTGGAAGATGGATGACAAGCCCGCATCATCAACAACACATCCACCTTCTTCACCAACCAAGGAGATATAATCACATGGGTATGGGCACTCCCCTTGGCAACTGCCAAGCTTGGGGAGGTGCCCCGGTATCGTATCACAATCACAACTCCTATCTTTACCATTTTTCTTAGTTCGATCCTATTAGTAGTATCTTGATCTAGTAGAATAAAGTTTATGGCATGATCTAGTTTTGAGTTTTGCTTTATGAGCTTTCTTTGTAATCGAGTCCGTGAGCTATATATAATAAAGATTAGTGTTGAGTCAAGGGCTTGATTATTTTGCCATGATCTTGGATGAATAAAAGAAAAGAGAAAAAGAATAAAAAGAAGCAAAGAGTTCATATTGATCTTATTAAGAGTTATGACTTCACATAGAAAGAGTATGATGATTAAAAGTTGTTGGGAGTTGGCAAACATAGCTTTGGTCATTGTTGCAATTAATAGGAAGTAATAAGGAAAGAGAGGTTTTCACATATAGATATATTATCATTGACATCTTTTATGATTGGGAGCACTCATTAAAATATGACATGCTAAAGAGTTGATGTTGGACAAGGAAGACAACATAATGAGTTATGTATTTCTTATATCTGAGATAAAGTATGTTGTCATGGATCCTCTAACTTGTTGAGCTTGCCTTTCCCCCTCATGATAGCCAAATTCTCAGCACTAAGTAGAAATACTACTTGTGCTTCCAAAATCCCTAAACCAGTTTTGCCATGAGAGTCCACCATATCTACCTATGGATTGAGTAAGATCCTTCAAGTAAGTTGTCATCGGTGCAAAGCAATAAAAATGCTCTAAATATGTATGATTGATTGGTGTGGGATAAATAAGCTTTATACGATCTTGTGATGTGGAAGTAATAAAAGCGACAGACTGCATAATAAAGGTTCACATCACAAGGGGCAATATAAAGTGACGTTCTTTCGCATTAAGATTTTATATATCCAACCATAAAAGCGCATGGCAACCTCTGCTTCCCTCTGCGAAGGGCCTATCCTTTATTATTATCTTCTACCTTATGCAAGAGTCATGGTGATCTTCACCTTTTCTTTTTCATTTTATCCTTTGGCAAGCTCAGCATGTTGGAAAGAACATGATATATATATCTAATTGGATGTAGGGGAGCATGAACCATTATTGTTGACATTACCCTTGAGGTAAAACGTTGTGGGGCAATACTATAAGCCCCTATCTTTCTCTGTGTTCGACTAAAACTCCGTAACCACAAGTATCGCGTGAGTGTTAGCAATTATGGAGGACTAAATGATAGTTGAGTATGTGGACTTGCTTTTTAGCTCTAACATAGACTCTTTCCGATGTTATGATAAATTGCAATTGCTTCAATGACTGAGATTATAGTTTGTTGGAGCCCAATAAGGTTTATGATTTATACTTTTGCATTGTGAATAGATCATCACTTGAACATAAGTAATCATATGATAAAATCTATATATGTTGTTGTATGAGAATAATCATGATGCCTTCATGTCCGTATTTTATTTTTATCGACGCCTCTACCTCTAAACATGAGGACATATTTATTGTTATCGGCTTTTCGCTTGAGGACAAGCGAGGTCTAAGCTTGGGGGAGTTGATACGTCCATTTTGCATCATGCTTTTATATCAATATTTATTGCATTATGGGCTGTTATTTCACTTTATGTCACAATACTTATGGCTATTCTCTTATTTTACAAGGTTTACATAAGGAGGGAGAATGCTGGCAGCTAGAATTCTGGGCTGGAAAAGGAGCAAATATTAGAGACCTATTCTGTGCAACTCCAAAAGTCCTGAAACTCCACGGAACATCTTAAAATAAATAAAGAAAAATCCTCGCCAAAGATGAAGGCCAGGGGGCCCACACCCTGCTCACGAGGGTGGGGGGCGCCCCCTTCCTAGGGCGCGTCCCCTACCTTGTGCCCCCCTGGTGGCTCTCCAACGTCCATCTTCTCCTATATGAAGTCTTTCGATGAGAAAAAAATAGTAAGGAACTTTTTGGGACGAGACTCCGCCGCCACGAGGCGGAACCTTGGCGGATCCAATCTAGAGCTCCGGCAGAGCTATTCTGCCGGGGAAACTTCCCTCCGGGAGGGGGAAATCAACACCATCGTCATCACCAATGCTCATCTCATTGGGAGAGGGCAATCTCCATCAACATCTTCCCCAGCACCATCTCATCTCCAAACCCTAGTTCATCTCTTGTATCCAATTCTTGTCTCAAAGTCCGGGATTGGTGCTAGTAGGTTGCTAGTCGTGTTGATCACTCCTTGTAGTTGATGCTAGTTGGTTTATTTGGTGGAAGATCATATGTTCAGATCCTATATGCATATTATACCCCTCTGATTATGAACATGAATATGCTTTGTGAGTAATTACGTTCATTCCTGAGGACAAGGGAGATGTCTTGCTATGAGTAGTCATGTGAATTTGGTATTCGTTTGATATTTTGATAAGATGTATGTTGTCTAGCCTCTAGTGGTGTTATGTGAACGTCGACTACATAACACTTCACCATTATTTGGGCCTAGAGGAAGGCATTGGGAAGTAATAAGTGGATGATGGGTTGCTAGAGTGACAGAAGCTTAAACCCTAGTTTATGCGTTGCTTCGTAAGGGGCTGATTTGGATCCATACGTTTCATGCTATGGTTAGGTTTACCTTAATACTTTTGTTGTAGTTGCGGATGCTTGCAATAGAGTTTAATCATAAGTGGGATGCTTGTTCAAGTAAGAACAGCACCCAAGCACCGGTCCACACACATATCAAATTATCAAAGTATCGAACGCGAATCATATGAACGTGATGAAAACTAGCTTGACGATATTCCCATGTGTCCTCGGGAGCGCTTTTCCTACTATAAGAGTTTGTTCTGGCTTGTCCTTTGCTACAAAAGGATTGGGCCACCTTGCTGCACTTTATTTACTTTTGTTACTTGTTGCTCGTTACAATTTATCCTATTACAAAACTATCTGTTACCACTTATTTCAGTACTTGCAGAGAACACCTTGCTGAAAACCGCTTATCATTTCCTTCTGCTCCTCGTTGGGTTCGACACTCTTACTTATCGAAAGGACTACGACAGATCCCCTATACTTGTGGGTCAGCAGTCTTCTTGCTCCAGCCGCCCAAAGCAGCGCCGGTCATGCCGCCTGCTCCTGCCTCCCGTGGCCGGCTGTGCTGCTGCGGAGGCCTCACCGCCCCCTACTACTCCCACCACTGGCGAGGCCCTTCGGCGATGGCAGCCTCACACCGCAACCGAACCAGTGAACCCTCGTACTCCTCTCCACATGGGCATCCACTACTGCATCTTCCCCGGCTCTGCGTCGTCCCCTTCCTAGGCCTCGCCGTCGTCCATCACCTTGGTGCTCTCGGCGCGGTGTGGTCAATGTGGTCAACGAACGACTTCCACCGGAAGAGTACTGAACGTGGAGAGGCTGACAGCTGGGTCCACGGCCGCATCAAGGAAGTGCCTCCTTATTATGCGTAAAATAATGATTCCTCCAGCTGACAGCAGGGACCCACCGGATGGGCCACCGTATTTCACAAAAAAATTGTTTCCCCCCTGACTGCTGGGACCCACCAGTTACCTCTTCGCACGCAAGGAAATGCCTGACAGTCGGGATCCACCCGGTCGAAGCGTACGTAGCGTTGTCATTCTGGTCGCGAACGTGTACGCACATACGATCGGTCTGTCTGCAAGCTGCAGCGATGAACCGTGGCTGTGCAAGGAAGGGCACGTGTCATAGTAGAGGCGCATACGTAGCATGTACACGTACGTACAACGGCCAGGGTCCAAGAAAGTAAATACGACCACGTACATACATACGGGCGGGGTCTCGAACGCCTACTCGCGCATACGTATGGCCAGGGCTCGTGTACATGAGTGGGTCGGAATGGAGAAAATGCGTCGTCGTCGTGTTCATGGGGAGCCAACCGGCTGGGTCGGAACGAAATGCGTCGTCGTGTTCATCGGGAGCCAACCGGCTTGGACGGAACAACCGATGGAAACGAGGCCTGGCGTACCGCAGAACGGAGGAAACGACCTTGTGTTCGACCGGCCACGGTCGAAACGGAATCCTATTCATCGGGAGGGATCTGGCGTATCGCAAAATGGAGGAAACAGACTTCTCTTGGACCTCCTACGGTCGAAACGGGGTCCTGTTGACCGGGAGGGGTGTGGCGTATCGCAAAACAGAGGAAGCAGACTTGTGCTGGAGCGCTACGGTCGAAATGGGGGTCCTGTTCATTGGGAGGGGTGTGGCGTACCGCAAAATGGGACTCCACGGGATACTGTTCATCTCCATCGTCGACCTCCTCTAGCCTCCACGGGCTACTATTCATCCACTATCGACCTCCTCTAGCTTCCACCTGCGACTGTTCATCCACGGGCTCCTGTTCATCCAGCCTCCACTGCGCGCTCCTCCATCGGGTACTGTTCAACCAGCCCTCTCCACAGGGGTCCTGTTCAACCACCCCTCTACAGGCTACTGTTCACCCAACCCTCCACCGGCTACTGTTCAACCAGCACTCCACCGGCTACTGTTCAACCAGCCCTCCATGGGGTCCTATTCATCCAGCCCTCCACGGGGTCCTTGTCGGTGTCAAAACCGGCGGATCTCGGGTAGGGGGTCCCGAACTATGCGTCTAGGCGGATGGTAATAGGAGACAAGGGACACAATGTTTTTACCCAGGTTCGGGCCCTCTCGATGGAGGTAAAACCCTACTCCTGCTTGATTAATATTGATGATATGGGTAGTACAAGAGTAGATCTACCATGAGATCAAAGAGGCTAAACCCTAGAAGCTAGCCTATGGTATGATTGTTGTTTGTCCTATGGACTAAAACCCTCCGGTTTATATAGACACCGGAGAGGGCTAGGGTTACACAGAGTCGGTTACAATGGGAGGAGATCTACATATCCGTATTGCCAAGCTTGCCTTCCACGCCAAGGAAAGTCCCATCCGGACACGGGACGAAGTCTTCAATCTTGTATCTTCATAGTCCAAGAGTCCGGCCAAAGGTTATAGTCCGGCTATCCGGACACCCCCTAATCCAGGACTCCCTCAGTAGCCCCTGAACCAGGCTTCAATGACGATGAGTCCGGCACGCAGATTGTCTTCGGCATTGCAAGGCGGGTTCCTCCTCTAAATACTTCATAGAAGATTTTGAACACAAGGATAGTGTCCGGCTCTGCAAAATAAGTTCCACATACTGTCGTAGAGAGAATAATATTTACACAAATCTAATCTGCTGACGTATTCTGTAGCGTGTCATCACGCCACAGCCAAGCCTTTATTTGAACCGTTTTTATTGTCCCACCTCAGCACGTTTTGCGAGGCGGTTTCCTTGGCACGTCTTGTCGAAGCAGAGATCGTGTCCCCTTATCCCGGGATTCTCATCAATACGGGCGTGGGTAACCCAACCGCGCCATTGATTACGGCGCTTGGGAGATAAGCGAGTTTTACCAGGCTGGTGGGGACGCATAGTTTCGTCCGCCCATATAAGGGGATAAGGATCCGCCTTTCCATCCACGCCTTCTTCCTCCTTTGCTCATCCATTTTCGCGCACTCAAGCTCCAGCGCCCAAGTCCGCATTCCCCACCTCAACCTTCTCCAGCCATGTCCGGAGCAGGAGGCAAGTGGATGGTCTCCTCCGTTACGGAGGGACACATCAAGAAGCTGAGGAAAGCCGGATACTTGTCTGATGACATCGCGCACCGGCTCCCAGACAAGGGGCAGCTCATCCCCACCCCCAGGCCCCATGAGAGGGTGGTGTTCCTCACCCATTTCCTCCGCGGACTAGGCTTCCCTCTCCACCCATTTGTCCGGGGACTCATGTTCTACTACGGCCTGGACTTCCACGATCTGGCCCCGAACTTCATCCTCAACATCTCGACGTTCATCGTCGTGTGCGAGGCCTTCCTCTACATCCAGCCCCACTTCGGCCTATGGCTGAAGACCTTCAATGTCAAGCCGAAGGTAGTGGGCGGCCGCCAGGCGGAGTGCGGAAGCGCCATGGTGGGCAAGATGCCCAACGTCCTATGGCTCGAGGGCTCCTTCGTGGAGACCATAAAGGGGTGGCAATCGGGGTGGTTCTACATCACCGAGCCGTGTGACCCTGAATGGGTCGCATCCCCCGAGTTCCGATCCGGAATCCCTACGCGGCTCACCTCCTGGAAAGAGAAGGGCCTGCCATGGGGTAAAAAAGGAGAGCTGACCGGACTCCAAACATGCATCCAAAACCTGGTGAGCAATAAGCTCAAACTTGTTAATGTAGTCCAGGTCATGCTCATCCGCCGGATCCTCCCGTGCCAACAACGGGATTTTGGCTTGTGGGAGTTCAACCCGGCCCAGCACCGAACTCTGAGCAGGCTCTTCGTCACAACATACGAAGATGCCTGGAAGGTGCTATTCAAGGGCGCCGAGGCTCCCGCATCCGCTACCGAGGATCGCGGATTTAGTTCGCAGCATCAAGCCAACGCGGTAAGCTATTTTTACCTCTTACAGGATATTTGTCTTTCATAGTTTGACTCTATGCGGGATCTAAGCCCCCATGCCTTTGACAGGACTGGCAGAGGACGGCCGAACAGATCAACTGTCCGGCTCCTTTACCCGAAGACCTAGCGGATGCCCGCTTGGCGGAGCTGCTGGTTCCGGCACCTTACATGGTGCCGGAGAAGAAGGCCAAGAAGAAGGCCATGGGAACCCGGAAGAGTTCACGACGCCCGGTGGAGTCGGACTCATCGTCCGATGACTCTGAGGCACACTCCTCGCACGAAGACGAGGAGGAGGAAAGAGAGGTTTCTTCCCAGCAGGGAGAGAAAAGAAAAGGAAGGCCGCCCCAACTGGGGAGGCCGAAGGGTCCAAGAAAGGGAGGACCCTTCCTACGGACTACTCCACCAACGCCGACGACGGCGAAGAGGAGTGGCCGCCCAGGGCCAAGCCCCTGGCAAAATCATAAGTATTCGGATACCTGAGTGACTCATGGCGTTCCTTTATTGCACAGCTTCTCCTGACGCCGAATATAATTATGCAGTCCGTCCGAAGCCCGGCTCGACGTGTCATCGAGCGGCTCCCTGGATTCGTCAGAGGTGAATAGTTTTTCACTTCCGACCGCTACCTCCCCCCGCCCTACAGACGACGCTGAGGTGTTGTCCCAAAAGGTTCCAAGCCAGGAGGAGGTGGTCCTGGAGGTGCCGCAAGGCGACCTCCCGGACTCCAGGCGCAAAGGGGAGAAAACCCCCAAGGGCTCCAAGTCCGGCCCTGGGCCGGACACCGCACCGGAACCTTCAATGGTTCCGGAGTCCGACAGGCAGCCCCTAGTAAGAAGGGCAAGCCTACGACGCCGGTGACCTCCGTCCAACCGGAGGCACCGGATAATTTGCTGGAGGTGCTTAACAGCGCCTCCATCGACGAGGGGCACCGCACTATTATGAGTGCGGTGATCCAGAAGGTTTAGTCCGCCAAAAGCGGGCTGACTGAAGCCTGTGCCAGCCTGCTAACAGGCTTTGAGGTATGTAAAATATATGTGAAAATATTACCGCATAGACAGTAGCGCCTGATGCTCTGTTTGGCATTCGGAAAGAAAAGCCGAATAGAGGATCTAACAACATTCGCAGGAGTCTAACATAATTAAGTCAATATGCGTATGCAGGCTTCGCTGCTGGCCTCTGCCGCACTGACTGCGGAGGTGGATGCGCTGAAGCAGAGCCTCGAGCGGTCCGAGCGAGAGCTCGGCCTCGCTAAAAAGGAGCTCGGGGAAAATAAGGTAAGTAATACCTTGTGGAGTATATTTAAAAAGATGCAGTTGCAAAAAATGACAGGATCGCTATTGGTGTCCTAGGGGCCACGACTGAGGTGGTGACCCTTAAGCAAGCGCTTTCCGAGGCCAAAAAGAAGGCAGCCACGGAGCGCTCCAAGCGGGAGAAACATGAGGCGCGGGTTGGCGAGGTGCAGCAAGAGCTCCAGGGTCTCATGAAAAAACATGAGAGTTTGGAGTTTGACTCAAAGACGCGATAGTCCGAGCTCGCGGCGGCCCTTGAAAGCGCCAAGTCTGCCAAGGCCGAAGCCCAGAAAGCCCTGCAGGAAGTTGAGGCGATGAAGAAGATAGCGGCGGGTAAGGCATTCTTTATGCAAAGCAAGCACGTGAAAGTGAATTACTTGTTACTTACCCGAATCCGGAGCTCTCCAGGAGCATTCGCAGATTTGCCCCATAGCGTGTCAGATGCCGCCGCCTTCTACCGGGCCGAGGAGGGTAGCTTTACAGAGAAGGTGTGTTGGTCTCAGTATGCTGAGGCCGGACACTCGGTGCCCTTGAGCGACCAGCTGAAGCACCTGGTCGAGCTCCATAAGGTGGCCGAACAGGCCATGAAGGGCCTTATAGTTCGGCTGTGGCCTGGAGAGGCCCTGCCCGGGAGCTACTTCGGGCTGGTGAGGCGGCTGGTGGATGCCTGTCCGTGGCTTGAAGTCGTCAAGCGCTCCGTCTGCATCGAAGGTGCCCGTAGGGCGCTTGCCCGTGCTAAAGTGCACTGGGGCAAGATGGATGCGGAGAAGCTTGTGAAGGACGAGCCACCGCAGGGCAAGGAGCATCGCCACCCCGAGATGTATTATGAGGGCATCCTGAAGGGCGCCCGCCTTGTGGCGGACGAATGTTCCAAAGATGTAATATTTGAGTGAACTTGTTCGTTTTATCCTGTGCGCTGAAAGCTTGTTCATATGCGCTATGCAACGCTTTTTTTAATTTAAAATATTACCTTCTATGCGGCCGTTTATCGAGTCTGAGAGATGGCGAGTCGTCGGCTTCTGCCCCCATGCCACGAGTGTTGGGGTGTCCGGGAGAAACCTGAGCACTCTTTTTCCCATTCTTGGGTCCTTCGAGGGAGGTGCTCAACACAACAAACAAGGCAGTCGGACTATAATGCGTTATCACTCTCACTTAGCCAGAGAATTCTATAATTTTAAATTTCGGTGAAGCCCCTAGTGTTCGGAAGACCAAGTTCGGGGCGCTATAGACGCCTAGGCCGGACAAAGACGACTCCTCGCTCTAAGCGGCATAAGTCTTTAGGGACTCGAAACCTCCCGAACAGCGACCAGCTCTCGCCCTATCATGACAGTCAGTTTTAGCTTTCTCTACTGAGGTGCTTAGCCCAGCTCAATCGGGGCACAATCGCAGTAGTTCTCCCAGCGCTACCTTAGCCGATATAGCGGAACGTAAGGTACCAAAACATGGGAGCTGGGCAAACCCAACTATTGACCAAAGACATGATTCGGAGCTGATGCATATAATGCTATAAGTTCGGAGGGCCGCACTTTGTGAAAGTGTTCGGACTTCTCACGCCGTATTATGGGGTGCTTGAGCCCCTGGCTTATGGACCGTACCAAAGTGTACGGGTGCTGAATGTCATAACTGAACATATGTATTGAAAAAGAAATGAATAGAGAATGCAATAATAAGCTGAAGCTAAGCATTGTTTATTTTAAAAGGCTGCTGTGAAAGCAGAACGATACAAATAGTGCGATAAGCAAGAGATGGGACTATTTGACATGTCCCCCTCCAGGGGCGAGCTGCGAGACGGTATGTAAGACACGTATTTTACTCGTTATAGAGACCACCTAGGAATTCGACGTAGCTTTCTGCCTCCTTGGTTGTTGCATCGTGTGTTCCATGGTTGTACTGCCGGACAGGCCTTCCGAAGAGTGGAGTCCTGAAAGTAGGAAATAATGAAAAAATCGGGAGCCCCTAGTGAGGTTGAGCCGCATTTTTGGGCATGCCATGGTTGCGCCCCTCCCCCTGTGCCCATGGTATTTTCATAGCGTAGTTATGTACGCGCAGTTCTGATTTCGCAGTTTCGCGAGGGCTAGGGTTGGGGCCGTATTGCTACGCGTGCTCGGAACGTGCCAGGTGGTCTTGTTGTAGGTTACTCCGGGCGCACTTCACGGTGTCCGGACGTTTAAAAGCCGGACTGGAGAATTGCCTTGAGAGGCTGCTTTGTACTTCCGCTGCAAGGGCCGCCGTGTGCTCCTCTGTTCGGAGAGAGCGTTTGGTGTTTCCATTGACCGTAATGACTCCTCGAGGGCCTGGCATCTTGAGCTTGAGATATGCTTAGTGCGGCACCGCATTGAACTTTGCAAATGCGGTTCGTCCGAGCAGTGCGTGATAGCCACTGCGGAACGGGACTATGTCGAAGATTAACTCCTCGCTTCGGAAATTATCCGGGGATCCGAAGACCACTTCAAGTGTAACTGAGCCTGTACAGTTGACCTCTACACCTGGTATGACGCTTTTAAATGTCGTTTTTGTGGGTTTAATCCTTGAGGGATTGAAAGTGCGTTATATCGACTAGAGGGGGGGTGAATAGGCGATTTTTATGAAAGTCTCCAAAACATGGAAGTTATGAAGACAAACGATAGAAATAAACCTATTACCCTGCAGCGGAAGGTAGACTACACTAGGCAAGCCATAGTCAAGTATTCAATAGAGTGAAAGCACAATGACTAATAGCAGCAAGGTAGTAAGGATCAGGTAGGAAGATATTATGAAGCCAAACAGAACATGCAGTCACTCAGTGAAGACAAAAGATAGTGCAATCATACAATGACTTCACAAGGAGTAACAGTACGTAAAGAGAAGGGAAGGATGAAACCAGTGACTCGTTGAAGACAATGATGTGTTGGACCAGTTCTAGTTGCTGTGACAACTGTACGTCTGGTTAGGGCGGCTAGGTATTTAAACCTGAGGACACACAGTCCCGGACACCCAGTCCTGAACACGCAGCTCAGGACACCCAGTCCTCACCGTATTCCCCTTGAGCTAAGGTCACACAGACCTCGCCCAATCACTCTGGTAAGTCTTCAAGGTAGACTCCCAAACCTTCACAGACTTCGTTCACCGGCGATCCACAATGTCTCTTGGATGCTCAGAACGCGACGCCTAATCGGCTGGAGGATTCACAGTCCTCAAGTGTAATAAGTCTTCAGATCACACAGACAAGAAGACTTAAGTGATGCCTAATTCTCTTTGGCTCTGGGTGGTTAGGGCTTTATCCTCGCAAGGAATTCTCTCTCAAAGGGCTTCGAGGTGGGTTGCTCTCAAACGACAAAAGCCCGAATGAGCTTTGTCTGCTGTGTTCGGCCCGACCAGACTTACTGTATCCGGCGTGATGGTTATCGTCTCGTGTCGTGGGGCGCCCGCGCGATCTGTAGATCGATCTTGTTTGCCTTGCCCTGTCTTCCAACATATCTTGCAGGTCTAGCGCATTTCCCCGTGCTTTGGTATTTTTTGAGTGACGCCGGGGTGCGGCTTGAGTGGAGGGCCGGGAGGACTCTTTGTCGCGGCCGTGAGGTGGCCGCTCAGCCGCATCATGCGCTGGTGATGTAGGTTTAAATGCTTCCTCGTCTAAACGGGGTAGCAACCTGCGCTTTGGGTAGCTCTTGGAGGGGCGTTCGAGTTCGTATTCCTCGGTCGCAAGGACTTCCGTCCATCTGTCGGCTAGCAAGTCTTGATCAGCTCTAAGTTGTTGCTCCTTTTTCTTAAGGCTACTCACCGTGGCCATAAGCCTGCGCTTAAAGTGCTCTTGTTCGACGGGATCCTCAGGCACGACAAATTCGTCGTCGGCGAGGTTTGCCTCGTCTTCGGAGGGAGGCATGTAATTATCATCCTCTTCTTCTCTGTCTGCCGCTCTCTCAGGGGGGCTGGCTTCTCCATCCTCCTGCGCTGAATCTTGCTGGAGGGAATTGTCTTCGGCACAGTCCGGGGTGTTATTATCTCCCGTGCCGGCATCACCGTTTTTGCTTTGGCGGGACTTAGAGCGGCGCCGCTGACGCCGGCGCTTGTGTTGCTTCTTGGAGGGGTCATCCCCCGTTGTTCCATCGCCATTGCCTTCTTTGGGTGTATCCACCATATATATGTCATATGACGAGGTGGCTTTCCAGTGCCCTATAGGCGCTAGTTCATGTTCGTCTCCTACATCGTCGTCCATACCGTCGATGTCTTCGGATTCGAAGTCGAGCATGTCATTTAAATCATCGACAGTGGCTACGAAGTGGGTGGTGGGTGGGTGTCGAATTTCTTCGTCGTCCGCATCCCAATCCTGTTGGCCATAGTCCGGCCAGGGCTCTCTTGACAAAGAGAGAGACCTTAGTGAATTCAGAATGTCGCCGAAGGGCGAGTGCTGAAAGATATCCGTGAAAGTGCGTTATATCGACTAGAGGGGGGTGAATAGGCGATTTTTATGAGAGTCTTCAGAACATGGGAGTTTTGAAGACAAACGATAAAATTAAACCTATTACCATGCAGCGGAAGGTAGACTACACTAGGCAAACCATAGTCAAGTATTCAATGAAGTGAAAGCACAAAGACTAATAGCATCTAGGTAGTAAGGATCAGGTAGGAAGATATTGTGAAGCCAAACAGAACACGCAGTCACTCAGTGAAGACAAATGATAGAGCAAACATACAATGACTTCACAAGGAGTAACAGTAAGTAAAGTGAAGTGAAGATGAAACCAGTGATGCGTTGAAGACAATGATTTGTTGGACCAGTTCCAGTTGCTGTGACAATTGTACGTCTGGTTGGAGCGGCTAGGTATTTAAACCTTAGGACACACAGTCCCGGACACCCTGTCCTGAACACGCAGCTCAGGACACCCAGTCCTCACCGTATTCTCCTTGAGCTAATATCACATAGACCTCGCCCAATCACTCTGGTAAGTCTTCAAGGTAGACTCCCAAACCTTCACAGACTTCGTTCACCGGCAATCCACAATGTCTCTTGGATGCTCAGAACGCGACGCCTAACCGGCTGGAGGATGCACAGTCTCAAGTGTAATAAGTCTTCAGATCACACAGACAAGAAGACTTAAGTGATGCCCAATTCTCTCTGGCTCCGAGTGGTTAGGGCTTTATCCTCACAAGGAATTCTCTCTCAAAGGCTTCGAGGTGGGTTGCTCTCAAACGACAAAAGCCGTACTTTCAATCTGAGCAGCCAACCGTTTATGGTTTTAGGGGGCGGGCTATTTATAGCCACTTGGCAACCCGACCTGATTTGTCCGAAATGACCCTGGGTCACTAAGGAACTGACACATGTTCCAACGGTCAGATTTCAAACTCACACGGCAACTTTACTTGGGCTACAAGCAAAGCTGACTTGTCCGACTCTGGACAAGATTCGCTCTCATAGTCTTCACTCGAAGACATAGGTTTTGGTTAAGCATCACTTCAGTCATTCTGACTGGTTCTCTTGGGCCCCACTTAACAGTACGGTGGTTCCTATGACTCAACAAAGAAGAAGAAAAAGAACTACGAAAGATCTAAGTCTTCAAGCTCCATAGGCTTCATGCGATGTCTTCTCTTGTCATAGTCTTCAATGTGAATATCTTCATATACCACCTTTGACTTCAATGTCTTCATACATTTTTAGGGGTCATCTCTGGTAGGAAAACCGAATCAATGAGGGACTTCTACCTGTGTTATCCTGCAATTCTCACAAACACATTAGTCCCTCAACTAGGTTTGTCGTCAATACTCCAAAACCAACTAGGGGTGGCACTAGATGCACTTATAGGGATCTATGCCCATTTTCCGCACTGTATCCTGATAAAGAAGGTTCAGGCTGCTGCCGCCCTCCATAAGGACTGTAGTGAGGTGAAATCCGTCAATGATTGGGTCTAGAACCAATGCGGCGAATCCGTCATGGCGGATGCTAGTGGGGTAGTCCCTTCGATCAAAAGTGATCGGGCAGGAGGACCATGGGTTGAACTTTGGGGCGACTGGCTCCAACGCATATACGTCCCTGAGTGCACGCTTCCGCTCCCTTTTGGGGATGTGGGCTGCGTATAGCATGTTCACCGTCCACACTTGTGGGGGGAAGCCCTTCTGTCCACTATTGTTCGGCGGCCAGGGCTCTTCGTCCTCGTCGCTGTGCAGCCCCTTGTCTCTGTTTTCTGCATTTAACTTGCCGGCCTGCTTGAACACCCAACAACCCCTGTTGGTGTGATTGGCTGGTTTTTCAGGGGTGCCATGTATCTGGCACGAGCGATCGAGTATACGGTCCAAACTAGACGGGCCCGTAGTGTTCCTCTTAAATGACTTTTTCCACTGACCGGGCTTAGAGCCTCTGAATCCGGCATTAACTGTCGTATCTTCAGTGTTGTCGCTGTTAATGCGGCGCTTATGCTTGTTGTGACGCGCCCTGCCATTGTTGTCCTTGGTATCCGAATTACCAGGGCTCTTGGTCATGTTATTGCTACGAGCCAGCCAGCTGTCTTCTCCCGCGCAAAAGCGGGTCATGAGTGTCGTGAGGGCTGCCATAGATTTCGGCTTTTCCTGTCCAAGGTGCCGGGCAAGCCACTCGTCACGGATGTTATGCTTGAAGGCTGCTAGGGCCTCTGCGTCCGGACAGTCGACGATTTGATTTTTCTTGGTTAGGAACCGTGTCCAGAATTGTCTGGCAGATTCTTCTGGCTGCTGAATTATGTGGCTCAGGTCATCGGTGTCTGGTGGTCGCACATAAGTGCCCTGGAAAATGTCGAGGAATGCGGCTTCCAGGTCCTCCCAACAACCAATTGATTCTGCTGGCAGGCTGTTAAGCCAATGCCGAGCTGGTCCTTTAAGCTTGAGTGGGAGGTATTTGATGGCGTGTAGATCATCGCCACGTACCATGTGGATATGAAGGAGATAGTCCTCGATCCATACCGCAGGATCTGTTGTGCCATCGTATGATTCAATGTTTACGGGTTTGAAACCCTCTGGGATTTGATGATCCATTACTTCATCTATGAAGCATAGGGGGTGTGCGACGCCTCTGTACTGGGCTATATCACGACGTAGCTCAAATGAGCTTTGTCTGCTGTGTTCGGCCCGACCAGACTTACTGTATCCGGCGTGACGGTTATCGTCTCGTGTCGTGGGGCGCCCGCGCGATCCGTAGATCGATCTTGTTTGCCTTGCCCTGTCTTCCAACATATCTCGCAGGTCTAGCGCATTTCCCCGTGCTTTGGTATTTTTTGAGTGACGCCAGGGTGCGGCTTGAGTGGAGGGCCGGGAGGACTCTTTGTCGCGGCCGTGAGGTGGCCGGTCAGCCGCATCATGCGCTGGTGATGTAGGTTTAAATGCTTCCTCGTCTAAACGGGGTAGCAACCTGCGGTTTGGGTAGCTCTTGGAGGGGCGTTCGAGTTCGTATTCCTCGGTCGCAAGGACTTCCGTCCATCTGTCGGCTAGCAAGTCTTGATCAGCTCTAAGTTGTTGCTCCTTTTTCTTAAGGCTACTCACCGTGGCCATAAGCCTGCGCTTAAAGTGCTCTTGTTCGACGGGATCCTCAGGCACGACAAATTCGTCGTCGGCGAGGTTTGCCTCGTCTTCGGAGGGAGGCATGTAATTATCATCCTCTTCTTCTCTGTCTGCCGCTCTCTCAGGGGGGCTGGCTTCTCCATCCTCCTGCGCTGAATCTTGCTGGAGGGAATTGTCTTCGGCACAGTCCGGGGTGTTATTATCTCCCGTGCCGGCATCACCGTTTTTGCTTTGGCGGGACTTAGAGCGGCGCCGCTGACGCTGGCGCTTGTGTTGCTTCTTGGAGGGGTCATCCCCCGTTGTTCCATCGCCATTGCCTTCTTTGGGTGTATCCACCATATATATGTCATATGACGAGGTGGCTTTCCAGTGCCCTATAGGCGCTAGTTCATGTTCGTCTCCTACATCGTCGTCCATACCGTCGATGTCTTCGGATTCGAAGTCGAGCATGTCATTTAAATCATCGACAGTGGCTACGAAGTGGGTGGTGGGTGGGTGTCGAATTTCTTCGTCGTCCGCATCCCAATCCTGTTGGCCATAGTCCGGCCAGGGCTCTCTTGACAAAGAGAGAGACCTTAGTGAATTCAGAATGTCGCCGAAGGGCGAGTGCTGAAAGATATCCGTGAAAGTGCGTTATATCGACTAGAGGGGGGTGAATAGGCGATTTTTATGAGAGTCTCAGGAAAAGAGGGCGACTGTCTAGAGACAGGGACTCTAGAGCGATAGAGAGGGAGACGGGCACCTAGTCACACGGGACGGGGCGCGAGCCAAGCCGATCGGCGCAACGGAAGGCGAACGATCAAGCACGCAGGACGAGAAGCGATAGCGGTGCGAGAGCAGGGACCAGCAACCTGAGACGAGCGAGACAGCGGAGACGAGAAAGAGCGGAGACAGTCCAGCGCCAGTCAGGAGTCGATTCGAAGCAATACAAGAGGAACATACTTGATGCAAGCTACGACACAGGTGAGAGCAGACCGAATCAGCAGCTTTGGGGAGGGCCCTAACGCGCAAGAACGGGAGGGGAGAGGAGGTGCTAACCGAGCAGGCCACGAGGCCCGTCGAGTGAACGGGGAGCAGAGGCGACCGGCGTCGTACGGACGTGCGAGGTGGGAGACAAATGATAGGAGGAGAAAGACAGAATGCTACAAGGGAAGCGTCTAGGTCGGCACCAGAGGTGGCGATGTTGAGAGGTCGGCGGAGAGAGGTAGCAGAATGGGAATGAGGGCACACGGGTGAAAGCACGGGAAAAGACGAGAGCAGGAGGTGCGCGCGGTGGTGACAGACGAGCGGCGAGGATGTGTTGGAAGGAGCCGACAAGTGTTCCAGTTGGCTGCGTTACAACGGTTACCTGCGCGTAGGGAGGCGGAGCTGAGAGATGGGAAGAGAGCGGACAGAGAGCGAAGCGCGAGAGCGAGTTGACGCGAGTAGCGGGGATGGGATCGAGAGTCAGGGCGCTGGGAGACCAGCGCTATATCGCCTATGTCCAGGCGCTACGCGTGTAGGTGACAAGGACCGCAATCCTGATGCGCTAGGTGGCTCGGTCGGCGTAGACGGAAACAGGGAAGGCGAATCACGAATAGCGGCGGAGCTCACGAACGGCTCATCGATCGGGTTTATGAGGCCCAGTCGGAAAAAGAGTAGGGAGCCTCTACTCCCTAATATTCTTCTACTAGACACTCGTTTTCTCGTAATTTCATGCTTGTGATATCTTCTACACTATTGTAATGATACACCTCTAGCAGCGTTCGCCTCAATCCATCTTAGTAGGAGATTTACTTTTACGAGTAGTTCTTAAGTTATATATAAAAGTTCGATGCAGACTAACAAGACAGCACAGACATTATAAGTAGATTAGATCTAGCACAACGTCACAAATCACTTCTGGTACTTCGAGATAGAAGAGGTTAGGGCTTTATCCTCACAAGGAATTCTCTCTCAAAGGCTTCGAGGTGGGTTGCTCTCAAACGACAAAAGCCGTACTTTCAATCTGAGCAGCCAACCGTTTATGGTTTTAGGGGGCGGGCTATTTATAGCCACTTGGCAACCCGACCTGATTTGTCCGAAATGACCCTGGGTCACTAAGGAACTGACACGTGTTCCAACGGTCAGATTTCAAACTCACACGGCAACTTTACTTGGGCTACAAGCAAAGCTGACTTGTCCGACTCTGGACAAGATTCGCTCTCATAGTCTTCACTCGAAGACATAGGTTTTGGTTAAGCATCACTTCAGTCATTCTGACTGGTTCTCTTGGGCCCCACTTAACAGTACGGTGGTTCCTATGACTCAACAAAGAAGAAGAAAAAGAACTACGAAAGATCTAAGTCTTCAAGCTCCATAGGCTTCATGCGATGTCTTCTCTTGTCATAGTCTTCAATGTGAATATCTTCATATACCACATTTTTAGGGGTCATCTCTGGTAGGAAAACTGAATCAATGAGGGACTTCTACCTGTGTTATCCTGCAATTCTCACAAACACATTAGTCCCTCAACTAGGTTTGTCGTCAATACTCCAAAACCAACTAGGGGTGGCACTAGATGCACTTACAATCTCCCCTTTTTTGGTGATTGATGACAAACTAGTTGAAGTTTTCAACGGGGAATATATTCTGTGAAATTGTAAAGAATAAGGAATTGTCTTCATAAGTTGCAAGGGCTCCCCCTGAAGATGTGCATATGAGTTAATTTGCTTTTGGAATGCAAATGCACATGGAAGGTTGTACTTGTGGAGATCCACTTCAACTTATGATGACAATCCATTATGCATGTGAAGGTAGATGAAGATAATGACATGCATAATGGAAAATGGACGTCTGCAGAATGAGCTAAGTGCGGAATTTATCTTCGCAAAACAAGGTGGCAAATAAGTAGCAGACGACCATCTAGTTTAAGTGTTACAACTCATAAGAACCAAATGTAGCAAAAATGAGAGTTGTAAGCACGAAGCAAAATATAAAGCACCCGCCCATATGGACCCGCTTGAAGACTATCAATCTCATATGCTTCTCCCCCTTTTGTCAGTAATGACCAAAAAGTTTTGAAGACATAGAGCCTCTACTCGTTCCCATGAGGAGTAGGAGAAGTAGCAGGGTTGTTGGTGTTGTTTGGCGGTGCAGAAGAGCTTGGAGGTGCTGAAGGATATGGCGGTGAAGTAGCATCGTCTTCTTCCTCAATAATTCTGGCAGTCACTGTGGCAGCAGAGGAAGAGAACTCAGAGTCTTCAAGGGATGGAGTTCCTAGCAGCACAGCCCTTCGAGGAGGTGTGGAGTCAAACTTGAATCTCTCAGTGAAGCCATCCTCTTGAAGATCAGCTTCAGAAAGCATCATCGTTAGCCCTTTCCATGTGCGGTGACAGGTTTCATGGGCAACGAAAGCATTCTTGGTGGCAAGATTTCGAGTGCGATTAACATCCACCAAGAGGCTTTTCATCTGACGCTTCAGCCAGTCATGATGCCTATCTTGTTTCTGATGTAGGGCCACAAGAAGCTCTCGGTCGTTGAGAACACGGGTGCACTTCTTGGGTCTTGAAGCAGTGGCACTGTCAGTGGCTTCAGTTGAAGCAGGGTGTGGTGCACGTGTAGTGCCAGCCAAAGGATACACCCGAGAAACTGCTTCAACGCCTTCAACGTTCTGAGTAAAACTCTGATGTTCTGCAGTCTGAAGACTTACAGGTTGCTTGGCAGGCTCAGAATATATGGCTTCAGTAGACATGTCCACGTCAGGCAAGAAGATCCGATGGTTGCGGGCTGAGGGCTGATAAGAGATGGCGGAGTGTAGCTTGATCAGCCGCATGACCCAAGGGGCGTAGAACTTCAAACCAAACAGATCAATGCCTGATGCAGCAAGTTGGCGTATGAAGAAGTCCTGTGCATTGAAGCATTTGCCATGAAGTATATAGAAGACCAAAGTCTTCATTACACCCTGAAGCTTGGCATTTGGAGAGTGCCCTTTGATAGGCCAAAGAGTTCGCCTGATGATGTGATAGATGGTTCTGGGCAGGTACTCAAGGTCTTCAACAAAGAACTCTGTGGGATACGCAGCATCTTGAGGCAATGGCTTCATCATGCTGAGCATTTGACTCATATTAGGTTCTGGTCGCTGAAAGATGCTCTCAATAGCTTCAGTATGCAGCTGACAGCCTTGCTCGAAGAGATCGCCAGGAGTGGGCAGGCTAGTGAGCTCAATGATGTCAAATGCATTGGCTTCGTGACGAACGTTGCCAGTCATCCACTCTAGGACCCAAGTCTTCGGATCTCTGCTATACCCTTTGATGTGAAGTGTGGCATAGAATTGTAGCAGCAGCTCTTCATTCCAATGCTCTTCATCAGTAACAAACTGCAGCAGACCCACTTGCTTGAAGCAATCCAACGCTTCTTCTAGACAGGGCAGACCAGCTATAGCTTCAACGTCAAGGCGCTTGTGTGGGAAGATGCGACCTTGGTTGTAAAGAATGCAAGAGTAGTAGCTTCGCTGAGGATAGCTCCAGAACCGATCAGATGATATCCTTTCCCTTGAGTAGGGGTTCCTGGAGCTATCGAAGAACGTGTTGTCTGCCCTGAAGCCATTGATGTTGAAGGAGCCAGGTGCTGATGCAGGACCTGGAAACCTTGGCAGTCTTGGGATTGGCTTCTGGACCTGAGGCCTGTGCTCAACATGATAGTTGAATTGGGGACCGGCAGCAGACATAGGAACAGAAGTGGCGGGATCAGTGGCTTCGCTGTCTTCTGAAGCTTTTGCTGGGGAGGGCTCCACATTAGCTTCATTGGAGGTTGTGGCAGCCTCCAGATTTGCATCCTCCACTTGACTAGCTGGAGGGTCGGTCACAGGCACGTTCTCCTGGAGAACTGCTTCTTGGTGGAACAAGGGAGTGGGATCTTGTGCTACTTCTTCTTCTGCGGCTGATGCAGCCGGAATGTCTTCAGCAGAGACTTGAGGCCTTGGACCTCTGCGAAGCCTGGGGAACGCAGACGATGCCTGTGGAGTTGGAGTGGGCTGGGCCTCATAGCCTTCTTCCTCTTGTGGGCGATCTGCCCATGAAGCATCCTATGCAAGTGGCGTCAGTGAACGCCCAATGCTGATGAGTTCGCTGTTTTCAAACTGAGGAAGGGCTGCATCATCTTCTACATTGTCATGATGACCAATGTCTTCAGCAGCGATGGGATCAGCTGCTGGAATGTCTTCAGCTTCAGGAGTCTCTATGGAAGCAGGCTCATGAACAGTCAGTTGACGTTCTATGTCAGGATGAACCATAGAAATGGGTTCAACTATCAAGGGCTCTGTGGGAGTAGCCAGAGCTTTCTTGGTCTTTCTCTTTTTCTTGGTGGGGGCAGTAGGAGAGGCTTCAGAGTGTTTCCTCTTCCTGGCTTCAGCCTCAGCCGTTCTTGTCTTCTTGAGCTCTGAAGCTGTTGACCAGCTCTTTGGCTTCGAGCCAGTCATTCTTGTTGGGAAGACAATCGGAACTGCTTCTTGCCTTGGTGCATCAGATTCAGCCGTAGCAGGCTTCTTCTTCTTCTTTGCGGCCATCCTGGGGTCGATGCGAGGACGCCCAAGTGCTTTGCGCTTCTCAGCCTCATTATAGGCTTGCACACATCTGTCAGCCAGAGTCTTCATGCGCTCACGTGAACCCTGAGCTTCTGCACGCTTCTTCACAAAGGCTTTCTTGAGCTCATGCATCATTGTCTTGAAGTTCTTCACTTCTTGCACGCTGAGCTTGGCCATATGCTTCTTGAACTGAGCCTTTTCATAGTCAATTTTCTGCTTCAGCTCAACAATGCGCTGGGCAATAGCAAGTTCTGAAGCAATGGCTCCTTGGAAGGCGACACTGAGGCCAATGGGTAGCTGCAGATCTTCAAAGCTGATGTTTGGCGTGTCAAACCACTCGTCAATGAAGTTGTGGATGATGGTGACATCAAAGAGAGGTAGATCATTGAAGATTTCTGCTTCTTCTTTGCTCTTGATGAGTTGCTCAAGAGCGTCATCTGCAAGATCTTCATCACTTGACAGATCAATGTCGTCGTTGCGCAGAATGGCAGCAGCTGTGAGCTCTTTGCCAGTGTGAGACAGAGGCATCTTGGCCTTCTGGTGCCTTGAGACGTGTGATAAGTCTTCAGACTGCACACTGTCTTCAGGAGGCGCAGTCGCCAATGGCTTTGCCTTTGAGATTTTTGGTGAAGGGGCCGGCTTTGAAGCTTTTGGCCTCTTCAACTGCTTTGGCTTCGGCACTGCAAGCGCGTCATCAGACTCAGTGTCAGCTGCAGGCTCATTCACTGCAGTCCCTTGAACCAAGATGTAGGTGATGAGGCCTTCAAGGTTGGCATACGGACCGATGACATTGGGTTCTGCTTCTCGTGTGCCATCTGCCCTTGGTGCTGAGGGACCAGGGTTGAAGTCTAACCCAAATTTCTTCTTGTTCTGCTTCGCTGAGTTTTGGGCAAACTGGAAGTTGCGCTTGAACAGATTGTCGTCACGACACCAGAGTAGTGACGACGGATGTGCATCATCAGGCTGTGGCCCACGGACCATGCATGGATAGAAGCTTTGGGAAATAGCTTCATCTCTGGACTTGGGTAGAAGGTTCTTGTATAAGATGTCTCCCCACGGTCTTTTGATGGCACTTTTCTCAGCATACTCTTGGGTTGTGAAGTGGTATTTGAACCATTGTTCTGCCCAATAGCGTCGAATCCATTGGATTCGGGTCTTGCGCTGACTATAATCCTCTTCAGGATCTGTCTTATACATTTCTGCGAGTTCATCAGGCAGATCTCTGGATGTTCCGCCACGATGTTGTCTGCCCCCCTTCCTTGCTGCTTTCTCTGAAGCCATAAACTTTAACTTGAAAGGCTTCAAGACGTTCAAAGGCTTCAACGGCTTTCTCTTGCTGGACCAACAGGAACTGGCTTCAGGAGAATTTATGTGATGCTGTAAGAATTCTGCAAATGAATGTAGACTATGAGAACCAAAGGATTCTCCCACGGACATGTACCTGTGACAGCATTAAGGTGCGAGGGAAGGAGAAGAGGTCATATGCATTCTCAGAAGATTTTGAAGATAAATCAGTTTAGAAGACATTGACCTCATCGTGCGAAGACATTCACTCATAGATAAGAAGTTGGTTCCAGATTTGTACGAATCCACAGATCAGTACAAGTGAGGAATCTAACTACTTTGTGAAGCACAAGTGAATATACTAGGCATGTTATGAGATGCAGGATGAGAGAGATTTAGCTTGTGTGAACAGAAACTGCTTGTGGTAGAAAGTGACAGATCAATAGGATCAACGGTGCTATAAAAAAGGAGTTTTATTTACCACACTGAGAACTGCTAGACGGAGTGGGAGATGAGGCCGAGCAGTTCACTCTTCCGTGCCCTAACTTGGCGACGGAGGACACCTACGGCGACGGCGGAGAGGACGATGTCCGCGGTCGGCGTGAAGACGGCGTCGGAGAGGTTGCGGCAGCGAAGCGCTTCGTCGTCGGCGTCGTCGAGAGCTAGCGGTAGCGCTAGGGTTCGTACGAGGGTGGAAGAAGAGATAATTACCGCTGTGAGTGTGTATCTATAGGCACAGGGGCGGCACTGTGCTATTACACAGGTGCCCCTGGCGATTCGCATCTGAGGAACACGTGGCCAGTATGCGGAATTTTGGAGTTTGTTCCATGTCCCACACACGCCTGGATTGTCGGGTGATCGTTCCTACTTCTCCGGATTTCATGTGGAGGAATGAGCATTGAAAACGGACTTAATGGTTGTCTCTGTATCTTCTACTGACAAGGACGCAGAGAAGACATTCGACAGTTTCAATAGAATGCATATGACTTGGAGAGATAGAGTTTGAGATAGAAAGCATAGAGAAGTTGGGGTCCGATCACATTCACTTAGTTCAAAAGATTCAACATGAAGACATAGCTATAAGTGAATGCTGTAGAGGACAGAACACTAGCATATATATATAATCAACATAGTGAAGATAATCATGAAAATATGTTGAGTTCGAAGCCAAACCAAATGTGAAGACATTGCAAGGTAACGCCATGAGTGAAACACTTAAAAATAGAACGTTTGGTGGTGGCATTACCCACCGTATAGGAAGTATTAGACCCAGACACGGCGCACAATTATCGTGGTGCTCCGAAGTCAAATTCCACATTAATGTATTCACACTTAGAATGTATGTCTTCATTGATTGAAGATATACTTTTCTTTGTGTGTTGCACATCTAAGTCATCAATATGCATAAGGGTTAGGATGTGTGCCTGATCACAGGACATTTGAGGATTCCAGGATATTTAGCTCACACCGTAACTTGCAAAACCTCTTCTCATCCAAGGGCTTGGTGAAGATATCTGCTAATTGCTCTTCAGTGTTGACGTGTATGATATCAATGTCTTCCTTCACAACATGATCTCTGAGAAAGTGATGACGAATTTCAATGTGTTTTGTCTTCGAGTGCTGAACTGGGTTGTTAGCAATCTTGATGCCGCTTTCGTTGTCGCAGTAAAGTGGCACTTGCTTCAGATGAATGCCATAGTCCTTGAGTGTTTGCTTCATCCACAGAAGCTGAGCGTAGCAAGATCCAGCAGCAATGTATACAGATTCAGCAGTGGAGAGAGATACACAGTTCTGCTTCTTTGAAGACCAACATACAAGTGATCGTCCCAGAAAGTGACATGTGCCTGATGTAGACTTGCGATCAACTTTGTCACCAGCATAATCAGCATCCGAGAATCCAACCAGATCAAACTCTGAGCCCTTTGGGTACCATAATCCTAGAGTTGGGGTGTGAGCCAAATATCGAAGAATTCGCTTCACAGCTAAGTGATGTGACTCCTTTGGTGCCGCTTGAAATCGAGCACACATGCAAACACTAAGCATAATATCTGGCCTAGATGCACATAGATAAAGTAAAGAACCAATCATGGAGCGGTATACCTTTTTATCGAACTCTTTACCATTGTCGTCAGGACCCAGATGATGTTTGGCTGGCATTGGTGTTGTGAAGCCTTTGCAGTCTTGCATACCGAACTTCTTCAGGAAATCTTTGAGATACTTCTCTTGAGATATGAAGATGCCATTTCATTGTTGTCGTATTTGAAGACCAAGGAAGAACTTCAGCTCCCCCATCATGGACATCTGATATTGCTCTTGCATCATATATCCAAACTCTTCACTGTACTTCTGATTGGTGCAGCCGAAGATAATGTCATCCACATATATTTGGCACACAAACAGTTCACCATCATATGTCTTCGTGAAAAGAGTGGGATCTAGGGAACCAGGTGTGAAGCCTTTGCTCTTCAGGAAGTATTTGAGTGTGTCATACCAGGCCCTAGGGGCTTGTTTGAGGCCATACAGTGCCTTGTTGAGCTTGTATACCATGTCAGGATGTTTTGAATTTTCAAAGCCAGGCGGTTGCGCAACATACACTTCTTCTTCAATCTTGCGGTTGAGTAGTAGTCATGATTGTCTTCGAGGGATGTTTGGCCCTCGTCATCTTCCCTGCTTCATAGGCACCGCATAAGTGGTCTTTCTTGAACTTGACGCCCTCGATGCCTATGACATGCTTCTTCTTCGCAAGGGTGTGGAGGTTCCTCATGCCAGCATGTCCAAGCCTCCGATGCCAGAGCCAGCATTCCGAAGCCTTTGCTAGAAGACATACTGCAAGCTGCGGCCCTGCTGAGAAATCTACCACATACAAATCATCTTTTCGATACCCTTCAAACACTAGAGACTTGTCAGATTCCATTAGTACAAGGCAACGATATTTTCCAAACATTACGATCATGTTCAAATCGCAAAGCATTGAGACAGACATTAAGTTGAAGCCAAGGGATTCAACAAGCATGACTTTATCCATGTGTTGATCCCTTGAGATTGCAACTCTACCTAGACCCAATACCTTACTTTTACCAGTGTCAGCAAATGTGATGTGGCTCTTGTCGGATGGACGTAAGGTTGAGTCGATAAGAATACTTCTTTTGCCAGTCATGTGATTTGTACACCCACTATCAATAATCCATTCTGAAGACGCTGGTGTCGTACCCTAAAGTGCAGTTAGGGGGATAGGCTTCACCAAGAGCATTGTGAAGCAAAAACATTTGACGAACCAGTGGGTTATGAAAGCTTAGATCCAGGTTAGGACTAATAGGGAGAGTAGCAAGCGATTCAGGTACGAAGTACATAGTAAGACCATTTGGGCATTTGATCTTGCGCCCTACAAGCTGTTTAAGGTCCCCAGCAATAGCGTCAGATGATTTTGGTTTTCTGCTGGAGACCTTTCCCTGCAAAAGAGAGTTAAGCCTTCTTAACCACCCACATCAAGGGTGGCTTAGAAGCAATAAGTCTAAGTGTAGCATCTGAGAATTTTGGCTTTGAAGCCTTAGCAAACAGTCTTGCAGGCGGATAATAGTACTCATAAGAATAAGCAGAATAGTTCTTGGTCTTATGAACATGGCGGTTTGATGAACCGCTCTCATATTCATATGCCTGAGTATGATTTTCCTGCAAAACATTTGCGTTAGTGCGACTCAGGTGAGTCCTCTGTCTGTATGAAGCCTTTGGACCGTATGAAGCCTTTGGTCTGAGGTTTGTCTTCTTCACGTGAGGTGTCATGATGACATTCACAGGAAGACTCTCCAGACACCTTTTTGGAACCCATATCTTCTTCATAGGCGGTCCATTCCTGAAGTTAGTACCAATGTACCTGGCAAACACTTCACCATTCTGATTCTCAAACAGTATATAGTTTGCATCAAAGGATTCATCAATGATAATGGGGTTAGCACAAGTGAAGCCAGATAGATTGGATGGATGTGCTGAAGGTTCCTTTGCAGCAACCCACATGGTTTTGGGGTACTGCTCAGGTTTCCAGTAAGAGCCATCTGCATTCATTTTCCTTACGAACCCTACACCCTCTTTCCTAGGGTTTCGGTTTAGAATCTGCTTTTTCAGGACATCACACAGCGTCTGATGCCCTTTAAGACTTTTGTACATCCCTATTTCAAGCAATGTCTTCAACCTAGCATTCTCATCAGCAATAGCGGTGATATCCTCAGCAGAGGGGTTAGTTACCGCATCAACAGTTGAAGATATTGCAACAGTAGTAGTAGTAGTAGAACATTCAGCAACAGAAGTAGCATTATCACGCTCAATGCATTTAAGACATGGTGGCTCAAATCCTTCCTGAGCGAAACTGATCTGTTTGGAGCGAAGTGACTCGTTTTCCGTTTGAAGATCTTCATGAACCGCTCTCAATTTCTCAAGATCTTGCTTCCTTTGAAGATAATCATAGGAAAGCTTTTCATGAGTTGTTGAGAGAGTTTCATGACGACTTTCAAGTTCCTGATACTTAACGTGAAGATTTTTTATGTCTTCAATTAAGGATTCAGATCGAGTCATTTTAGCACCTAACAGATCATCGCTTCTGTCTAACAGTTTTTGAATATGTTCCATAGCTTTCTGTTGTTCAGTTGCAATTTTAGCAAGTGTTTTGTAGCTAGGTTTTGAACCACAATCAGAGAGATCGTCACTAGATGTTTGATAGTGAGTAGTGCGTGTGTTTACCTTGGCACCGCGTGCCATGAAGCAGTAGGTAGAAGCGGAGTAGTCCTTGTCATTTGCATCGGTGTCGGTGATGAAGTCATTGTCTTCAGTGTTGAAGATGGACTTGGCGACATATGCTGTAGCCAGACTTGCGACGCCTGAGTCGGATTCCTCCTCAGACTCCACCTCCGCCTCCTCAGAAGCAGACTCCTCCTCTGAATCCATTTCCTTGCCAACAAACGCACGTGCCTTGCCAGATGAGCTCTTCTTGTGTGATGAAGACTTTGAGGAAGACTTGGAAGAAGACTTTGAGTATTTTTTCTTCTTCTTCTTGTCGTCAGAGTCATATTCCTTGCTCTTCTTCTTCTTTTTGTTCCCATTGTCCCACTGTGGACACTCAGAGATGAAGTGGCCAAGTTTCTTGCACTTGTGACATGTTTTCTTCTTGTAGTCATGAGCAGGAGCTTCATCATTCCTTGAACTTGATCGGGAAGACTTTCTGAAGCCTTTCTTCTTGGTGAATTTTTGGAACTTCTTGACAAGCATAGCAAGTTCCCTTCCAATGTCTTCAGGGTCATCAGAACTGCTGTCAGATTCTTCTTCAGATAAGGAGACATCTTTTGCCTTTAAGGCACGAGTTCGCCCATAGTTTGGACCGTAGATCTCTCTTTTCTCCGAAAGCTGAAACCCATGTGTGTTGAGCCTCTCAAGTATGTCAGACGGATCGAGTGTCTTGAAATCAGGACGTTCTTGAATCATCAGGGCCAGGATGTCAAACGAACTATCAAGTGATCTCAGCAGTGTCTTGACGACTTCGTGTTTGGTAATCTCAGTGGCGCCGAGGGCTTGAAGCTCATTTGTGATGTCAGTGAGTCGGTCAAATGTGTGCTGGACATTCTCATTGTCATTTCGCTTGAAGCGGTTGAAGAGGTTGCGAAGGACAGTGATTCTCTGATCTCTCTGGGTTGAGATGCCTTCATTGACCATGGAGAGCCAGTCCCAGACCAGCTTGGATGTCTTCAAAGCACTCACACGGCCATACTGTCCTTTGGTCAGATGACCACAGATGATATTCTTGGTAGTAGAGTCCAGTTGAACGAATTTCTTGACATCAGCAGCAGTGACACCTTCTCCAGCCTTGGGAACGCCGTTCTCGACGACATACCATAGGTCGACGTCAATGCCTTCAAGATGCATACGCATCTTATTCTTCCAGTAGGGATATTCAGTTCCATCAAAGACGGGGCACGCAGCGGAGACTTTAATTATCCCTGCAGTCGACATAGCTAAAACTCCAGGTGGTTAAACCGAATCACACAGAACAAGGGAGCACCTTGCTCTGATACCAATTGAAAGTGCGTTATATCGACTAGAGGGGGGGTGAATAGGCGATTTTTATGAGAGTCTTCAGAACATGGGAGTTTTGAAGACAAACGATAAAATTAAACCTATTACCATGCAACGGAAGGTAGACTACACTAGGCAAACCATAGTCAAGTATTCAATGAAGTGAAAGCACAAAGACTAATAGCAGCTAGGTAGTAAGGATCAGGTAGGAAGATATTGTGGAGCCAAACAGAACACGCAGTCACTCAGTGAAGACAAATGATAGAGCAAACATACAATGACTTCACAAGGAGTAACAGTAAGTAAAGTGAAGTGAAGATGAAACCAGTGATGCGTTGAAGACAATGATTTGTTGGACCAGTTCCAGTTGCTGTGACAATTGTACGTCTAGTTGGAGCGGCTAGGTATTTAAACCTTAGGACACACAGTCCCGGACACCCTGTCCTGAACACGCAGCTCAGGACACCCAGTCCTCACCGTATTCTCCTTGAGCTAATATCACATAGACCTCGCCCAATAACTCTAGTAAGTCTTCAAGGTAGACTCCCAAACCTTCACAGACTTCGTTCACCAGCAATCCACAATGTCTCTTGGATGCTCAGAACGCGACGCCTAACCGGCTGGAGGATGCACAGTCCTCAAGTGTAATAAGTCTTCAGATCACACAGACAAGAAGACTTAAGTGATGCCCAATTCTCTCTAGCTCTGAGTGGTTAGGGCTTTATCCTCACAAGGAATTCTCTCTCAAAGGCTTCGAGGTGGGTTGCTCTCAAACGACAAAAGCCGTACTTTCAATCTGAGCAGCCAACCGTTTATGGTTGTAGGGGGTGGGCTATTTATAGCCACTTGTCAACCCGACCTGATTTGTCCGAAATGACCCTGGGTCACTAAGGAACTGACACGTGTTCCAATGGTCAGATTTCAAACTCACACGACAACTTTACTTGGGCTACAAGCAAAGCTGACTTGTCCGACTCTGGACAAGATTCGCTCTCATAGTATTCACTCGAAGACATAGGTTTTTGGTTTAGGCATCACGTCAGTCATTCTGACTGGTTCTCTTGGACCCCACATAACAGTACGGTGGTTCCTATGACTCAACACAAAAGAAAAAGAACTACGAAAGATCTAAGTCTTCGAGCTCCATAGGCATATCGTGTCTTCTCTTGTCATAGTCTTCAATGTGAATATCTTCATATACTACCTTTGACTTCAATGTCTTCATAAAGTTTTAGGGGTCATCTCTGGTAGTAAAACCGAATCAATGAGGGACTTCTACCTGTGTTATCCTGCAATTCTCACAAACACATTAGTCCCTCAACTAGGTTTGTCGTCAATACTCCAAAACCAACTAGGGGTGGCACTAGATGCACTTACAATCCGCGGCGGTGAATTCCATGATCGGCGCCCAATCGGATTCGATTGGCAGGGGCGCGGAAGGTTCGGGGTCCGGAAAAGAGTCCGGCACCTTGGAGTCACGGGCTTCGCAGAGGATGGGGCTGGTGTTCGGCTTGATCGCCATTGAGACTGCAGCCCCCGAGGCGGTGTCTAGCCACCCGTCCTCGATCGGCGCAGTTGGCTCCGAGCAAAGGGTCGGAGCTGATGCGGGCGCGGCCTCTAGAGTACTGTTCGGCAGCAGAGCTAGGTCATACCCATCGTGACAGTGCGGCGCCCGGCTGTGGCTCGAATCCGTCGAAGATCAAGTCTCCGCGGATGTCGTCCGTGTAGTTCAAACGTCCAAATCTAACCTGATGGCCAGGGGCGTAGCTTTCAATCTGCTCCAGATGGCCAAGCGAATTAGCCCGCAGTGCAAAGCCGCCGAACACGAAGATCTGTCCGGGGAGAAAGGTCTCACCCTGGACCGCATCATTGTTGATGATTGGAGGAGCCATCGGGCCTAAAGGTGACGACACAGAGGAACTCTCAATGAAAGCACCAATGTCGGTGTCAAAACCGGTGGATCTCGGGTAGGGGGTCCCGAACTGTGCGTCTAGGCGGATGGTAACAGGAGACAAGGGACACAATGTTTTTACCCAGGTTCGGGCCCTCTCGATGGAGGTAAAACCCTACTCCTGCTTGATTAATATTGATGATATGGGTAGTACAAGAGTAGATCTACCATGATATCAAAGAGGCTAAACCCTAGAAGCTAGCCTATGGTATGATTGTTGTTCGTCCTATGGACTAAAACCCTCCGGTTTATATAGACACCGGAGAGGGCTAGGGTTACACAGAGTCGGTTACAATGGGAGGAGATCTACATATCCGTATTGCCAAGATTGCCTTCCACGCCAAGGAAAGTCCCATCCGGACACGGGACGAAGTCTTCAATCTTGTATCTTCATAGTCCAAGAGTCCGACCAAAGGTTATAGTCCGACTATCCGGACACCCCCTAATCCAGGACTCCCTCAGTCATGTTCATCCACCGGCTCGATCGATCGGGGTACTGTTCATCTAGATGCAACGGCCTCTACTACCATGGGTTCCTATTCATCCAACCTCCACCGGGAACTGTTCATCCAAACCCCCCAACAACGCTCACTGTTCATCCAGAGGAAGCATCGATCGGCTTCAGTTAGCAGCAGTAGCGAACGAATCGCTCGATCGGGTTCAGTTAACAGCCATCGATCGATCGCTCGGGTTCAGTGACGCGTAGCCTGCAGTGCAATTGTTCGGGTTCAGTTAGAGCCCAACACCTCGCTCGGGTTCAGTTAGAGCCCAACGCCTCGCACACACGCTCGTACGCACGAGAGAAATGCGCATCGCTCGGCCCCGACCACCCACCATAACCAGTAACTCCCCGATATTTTCCTCGCCCTCGCTTCTAACACGGTTTTTCCGTCATGGACGGCCTAAAGAATGTCATGCAGTTGCGTCTCCGGCCCGCCTAGGATGAAAAGCCCATTTTCCGTCATGATTTTTTGTCATAGAAGTAGGAGCCCACCACATCTATGATGATACCGGGGTTTGTCACAATTATCGTCGTAGAAGTGTCATACGTATGACATAAATTTTTTTTGTTCAGCCCAAAATGTCACGGATGTTTCTATTTTTTGTAGTGGTGCCCTCCTCATGGTGGCCGTCGATGAGGTCTGACTCGGAAGCTGTGGATCCCAAGTCAGCGTCGCAGAAGGTGTCCTTTAGAAATGACAAAAGGGGCTCGATGGCGATATAGAATGGCAAATTGTTGGCATCGAGCCAGAGGAGATCAGCGGAGGGGACATGGATGAGATCGACGGCGGTTGAACCCGAGGGGTCGGGGGTGGGCGACTTAACCTATGACACAACCCGCCTTAGGCCATCGCTGTCGATGACCTCGATGTCGTAGCTGGAGGCCGAGACATGCCCGCATACTCTAGCCCACTGCTTGAGTGCCTGCCGCCAGAAATGGTCATCAGCTTCCTCAGCGATGTCGGGTGAAGAGACCGCTATACACCTCTTTTGGGCCAGTCGCTCCTCGAGCTCCACAGGAAGCATAGCCGGGCTTAGGCTACGTCGCTCTGGAGTGGGGGATGGGGACGGGGATCTGTGGGAAAGGGGGCGTTTGGCAGGCATCATCTAAGAAACTCAGGGCGGCCTAGGTATGGAGATCGGTGGGTAAGCTGCACGGGCAAACCGACATATATAGATAATGAAGGCCTTGCGGTGGTGGCGGCGGGGACCTGCTACCTCTTGAGCACTGCGTTGGTTTTCCCTTGAAGAGGAAAGGGTGATGCAGCAAAGTAGCGTAAGTATTTCCCTCAGTTTTTGAGAACCAATGTATCAATCCAGTAGGAGGCCACACGCAAGTCCCTTGTACCTACACAAACAAATAAGAACCTCTCAACCAACGCGATAAAGGGGTTGTCAATCCCTTCACGGTCACTTACGGGAGTGAGATCTGATAGAGATGATAAAATAATATTTTTGGTATTTTTATGACAAAGATTAAAAGTAAAGATTTCAAAATAAAAGGTAATAGAAATAGCTTGTTAACGGAAGATTAATATGATGGAGAATAGACCCGGGGGCCATAGGTTTCACTAGTGGCTTCTCTCAAGATAGCATAAGTATTATGGTGGGTGAACAAATTACTGTTGAGCAATTGATAGAAAAGCGAATAATTATGAGAATATCTAGGCATGATCATGTATATAGGCATCACGTCCGTGACAAGTAGACCGACTCCTGCCTGCATCTACTACTATTACTACACACATCGACCGCTATCCAGCATGCATCTAGAGTATTAAGTTCGCAAGAACAGAGTAACGCATTAGGTAAGATGACATGATGTAGAGGGATAAACTCAAGCAATATGATATAAACCCCATCTTTTTATCCTCGACGGCAACAATACAATACATGTCGTTTCCCTTTCTGTCACTGGGATCGAGCACCGCAAGATTGAACGCAAAGCTAAGCACTTCTCCCATTGCAAGAAAGATCAATCTAGTAGGCCATACCAAACTGATAATTCGAAGAGACTTGCAAAGATAACCAACATACATAAAAGATTTCAGAGAAGAATCAAATATTGTTCATAGATAGACTTGATCATAAACCCACAATTCATCGGATCTCGACAAACACACCACAAAAAGAGTTACATCGAATAGATCTCCAAGAAGATCAAGGAGAACTTTGTATTGAGATTCAAAGAGAGAGAAGAATCCATCTAGCTAATAACTATGGACCCGAAGGTATGAAGTAAACTACTCACACATCATTAGAGGGGCCATGGAGTTGATGTAGAGGCCCTCCGTGATCGATGCCCCCTCCGGCAGAGCTTCGGAAAAGGCTCCAAGATGGGATCTCTTGGGTACAGAAGGTTGCGGCGGTGGAAATAGGGTTTTGTGGTGCTCCTGGATGTTTTCAGGGTATATGAGTATATATATATAGGAGGAAGAAGTAGGTCGGTTGAGCCACGAGGGGGGAGGGCGCGCCTAGGGGGGTAGGCGCCCCCCTACCTCATGGACTCCTCGTTTGTTTCTTGACGTCCACTCCAAGTCCTCTGGATCACGTTTGTTCCAAAAATCACGTTCCCGAAGGTTTCATTCCGTTTGGATTCCGTTTGATATTCCTTTTCTGCGAAACACTGAACTAGGCAAAAAAATAGCAATTTGCACTGGGCCTTGGGTTAATAGGTTAGTCCCAACATTAATATAAAAGTGTAAAATAAAGCCATTAACATCCAAAACAGATAATATAATATCATAGAACAATAAAAAATTATAGATACGTTGGAGACGTATCAGGACCTTGCTAGGGTTTCGAGCGAGGGAGGGTGTGTGTGTGTGCGCACGCCCGAGGAGGTTTTGGTGTGTGTGTGTGTGGAGGGGCGCGCTGGGTGTGATACGTCCATTTTGCATCATGCTTTTATATCGATATTTATAGCATTATGGGCTGTTATTACACATTATGTCACAATACTTATGTCTATTCTCTCTTATTTTACAAGGTTTACATTAAGACAGAGAATGCCGGCAGCTGGGATTCTGGGCTGGAAAAGGAGCAAATATTAGAGACCTATTCTGCACAACTCCAAAAGTCTTGAAACTTCACGGAAGATGTTTTCCAAATATATAAAAAATACTAAGAGCAAGAACTTCACCAGGGGGGCCACACCCTGCCCACGAGGGTGGGGGGCGCGCCCTACCCCCCAGGGCGCCCCCTACCTCGTGGGCCCTTTGGTGGCCCTCTGGTGACCATCTTCTGCTACATGGAGTCTTTCGTTGGGAAAAAAATCATAAGCCATCTTCTCGGACAAAACTCCGCCTCCACGAGGCGGAACCTTGGCGGAACCAATCTAGGGCTCTAGCGCAGCTATTCTGCCGGGGAAACTTCCCTCCCAGAGGGGGAAATCATCGCCATCGTCATCACCAACGCTCCTCTCATCGGGAGAGGGAAATCTCCATCAACATCTTCATCAGCACCATCTCATCTCAAAACCCTAGTTCATCTCTTGTCTCCAATTCTTGTCTCCAAGTCCGGGATTGGTGCTAGTAGGTTACTAGTATTGTTAATTACTCCTTGTAGTTGATGCTAGTTGGTTTAACTGGTGGAAGATCATATGTTCAGATCCTATATGCATATTAATACCCCTCTGATTATGAACATGTTTATGCTTTATGAGTAGTTACTTTTGTTCCTGAGGACATGGGAGAAGTCTTGTTGTTAGTAGTCATGTGAATTTGGTATTCGTTCTACATTTTGATGAGATATATGTTGTCTCTCCTCTAGTGGTGTTATGTGAACGTCGACTACATGACACTTCACCATTATTTGGGCCTAGAGGAAGGCATTGGGAAGTAATAAGTAGATGATGGGTTGCTAGAGTGACAGAAGCTTAAACCCTAGTTTATGTGTTGCTTCGTAAGGGGCTGATTTGGATCCATATGTTTCATGCTATGGTTAGGTTTACCTTAATACTTTTGTTGTAGTTGCGGATGCTTGCAATAGAGGTTAATCATAAGTGGGATGCTTGTCCAAGTAAGGGCAGTACCCAAGCATTGATCCACCCACATACCAAATCATCAAAGTGCCGAACGCGAATCATATGAACGTGATGAAAACTAGCTTGACGATATTCCCATGTGTCCTCGGGAGCGCTTTACATCTTATAAGAGTTTGTCCAGGCTTGTCCTTTGCTACAAAAAGGATTGGGCCACCTTGCTGCACCTTATTTACTTTTGTTACTTGTTGCTCGTTACAAATTATCTTATCACAAAACTATCTGTTACCACTTATTTCAGTACTTGCAGAGAATACCTTGCTGGAAACCGCTTATCATTTCCTTCTGCTCCTTGTTGGTTTCAACACTCTTACTTATCGAAAGGACTATGATAGATCCCCTATACTTGTGGGTCATCAAGATTCTTTTCTGGCGCCGTTGCCGGGGAGTGAAGCGCCTTTGGTAGGTGGAATTTGGTAAGGAAAATTTATATAGTGTGCTGAAATTTACTGTCACTTGTAACCATGGAAGGTAATCCTCTAAGGGGCTTGTTCGGGGTATCTTCACCCCGACCAGTAGAGCAAAGAGTTGCTCCTCAACCTACTGAACCTGCTGAAAATGAAAATGAAAATGCTTGCTTTGAAGTTCCTTCGGGTATGATAGAAAAACTGTTAGCTAATCCTTTTTTAGGAGATGGAACAAAACATCCTGATGAACATCTGATATATGTGGATCAAGTTTGTGGATTATTTAAGCTTGCAGGTGTACCCAGAGATGTTGTCAAGAATAAGGTCTTCCCCTTATCTTTGAGGGGAGATGCATCGACATGGTATAGGCTATGTGATGATATGAGGTCTTGGAATTACAAACGATTGAAATTGGAATTTCATCAGAATTTTTATCCTATGCATCTTGTTCATCGTGATCGCAATTATATATATAATTTTTGTCCTCGCGAAGGAGAAAGCATCGCTCAAGCTTGGGCGAGGCTTAAATCAATGTTATATTCATGCCCCAATCATGAGCTCTCAAGAGAAATGATTATTCAAAAAATGTATGCTTGGCTTTCTGGTAACAATCGCACCATGCTTGATACTTCTTGTGCTGGCTCTTTTATGATGAAGACTATTGAATTCAAATGGGATTTATTGGAAAGAATTAAACGCAACTCTGAAGATTGGGGCCTCGACAATGGTAAGGAGTCAGGTATGACAGCTAGTTTTGATTGTGTTAAATCTTTTATGGACACCGATATTTTTCGTAAATTTAGCACTAAATATGGACTTGACTCTGAGATAGTAGCTTCTTTCTTTGAATCTTTTGCTGCTTATGTTGATCTCCCCAAGGAGAAGTGGTTTAAATATCATCCTCCCATAGAAGTAAAAGTAGCTGCACCTATTAAAGTTGAAGAAAAGATTATCACTTATAATGATCCTATTGTTCCTACTTATGTTGAGAAACCACCTTTCCCTGTTAGGATAAAGGATCATGCTAAAGCTTCAACTGTGGTTCGTAAAAAGCAATATTAAAACATATACACCTCCTGAGCAAGTTAAAGTTGAACCTAATATTGCTATTGTTAAAGATCTCTTGTCTTATAATATTGATGGGCATGTTATTTATTTCTGTAATGAAACTGCTAGAATTGCTAAACCCTGTGCTAAAGATAAACCTAGAACTGTGGTAGGCATGCCTGTTATTTCTGTTAAAATAGGACATCATTGTTATCATGGCTTATGTGATATGGGTGCTAGTGCTAGCGCAATACCTTATTCTTTATACCAAGAAGTTATGCATGATATTGCACCTGCTAAGATGGAAGATATTGATGTCACAATTAAACTTACCAATAGAGATACTATTTCATCAATGGGAATTGTTAGAGATGTTGAAGTCTTGTGTGAGAAAATTAAATATCCTGCTGATTTTCTTGTTCTTGGTTCCCCACAAGATAGCGTTTGTCCCATTATATTTGGTAGACCCTTCTTAAATACTGTTAATGCTACCATAGATTGGAAAATAGATGTTGTTACTATCTGTTTAGATGATATGACTCATGAATTTAATTTTTCTAAATTTAGTAGACAACACCGTGAAGAAGAATTACCTAGTAAGGATGAAATTATTGGTCTTGCTTCTATTGACGTACCTCCTAGTGATCCTTTAGAACAATATTTGCTAGACCATGAAAATGATAAGTTTATGAATGGAAGAAGGGAATTAGATGAAGTATTCTTTAAACAGGAACCTATTCTGAAAAACAATTTACCTGTTGAAATCCTAGGGGATCCTCCTCCACCCAAGGGTGATCCCGTGTTTGAGCTTAAACCGTTACCTGATACTCTTAAATATGCTTATCTTGATGAGAAAAAGATATATCCTGTTATTATTAGTGCTAACCTTTTAGAGCATGAAGAAGAGAGATTATTAAAAACTCTGAAGAAGCACCGTGTTGCTATTGGGTATACTCTTGATGATCTTAAGGGCATTAGTCCCACTCTATGTCAACATAAGATTAATTTGGAAGAAGATGCTAAACCAGTTCGTGATCATCAACGTTGGCTGAATCCTAAAATGAAAGAAGTGGTAAGAAAGGAAATATTAAAGCTCCTTGAGGCAGGTATAATTTATCCCGTTGCTGATAGTCAATGGGTAAGCCCTGTCCATTGTGTCCCTAAGAAGGGAGGTATTACTGTTGTTCCTAATGATAAAGATGAATTGATTCCTCAAATAATTATTACAGGTTATAGGATGGTAATTGATTTCCGCAAATTAAATAAGGCTACTAAAAGGATCATTTACCCTTACCTTTTATCGATCAAATGCTAGAAAGATTGTCCAAACATACACATTTTTGCTTTCTAGATGGTTATTCTGGTTTCTCTCAAATACCTGTGTCAGCCAAAGATCAATCAAAGACTACTTTTACACGCCCTTTTGGTACTTTTTCTTACAGACGTATGCCTTTTGGTTTATGTAATGCACCTGCTACCTTTCAAAGATGCATGATGGCTATATTCTCTAAGTTTTGTGAAAAGATTTGTGAGGTTTTCATGGACGACTTTTTCGTCTATGGATCTTCTTTTGATGATTGCTTGAGCAACCTTGATCGAGTTCTGCAGAGATGTGAAGAAACTAATCTTGTCTTGAATTGGGAAAAGTGCCACTTTATGGTTAATGAAGGTACTGTCTTGGGGCATAAAGTTTCTGAAAGAGGTATCGAAGTTGATAAAGCTAAGGTTGATGCTATTGAAAAGATGCCATATCCCAAGGACATCAAAGGTATAAGAAGTTTCCTTGGTCATGCCGGTTTTTATAGGAGGTTCATTAAGGACTTCTCGAAAATTTCTCGGCCTCTGACTAATTTATTACAAAAAGATATACCATTTGTTTTTGATGATGATTGTGTAGAAGCATTTGAAATACTTAAGAAAGCATTGATCTCTGCACCTATTGTTTAGCCACCTGATTGGAATTTACCCTTTGAAATTATGTGTGATGCTAGTGATTATGTTGTAGGTGTTGTTCTAGGACAAAGAGTTGATAAGAAACTAAATGTTATTCAATATGCTAGTAAAACTCTAGACAATGCTCAAAGAAACTATGCTACTACCGAAAAAGAATTCTTAGCAGTTGTATTTGCTTGTGATAAGTTTGGACCTTATATTGTTGATTCTAAAGTAAATATTCACACTAATCATGCTGCTATTAAATATCTTATGGAAAAGAAAGATGCTAAACCTAGACTTATTAGATGGGTTCTCTTGCTACAAGAATTTGATTTGCACATTGTTGATAGAAAAGGAGCTGAGAACCCCGTTGCAGACAACTTGTCTAGGTTAGAAAATGTGCTTGATGACCCACTAACTATTGATGATAGCTTTCCTGATGAGCAATTAAATGTCATAAATGCTTCTCATACTGCTCCATGGTATGCTGATTATGCTAATTACATTGTTGCTAAGTTTATACCACCTAGTTTCACATACCAGCAAAAGAAAAAGTTCTTCTATGATTTGAGGCATTACTTTTGGGATGACCCACATCTTTATAAAAGAAGGGAGTAGATGGTGTTATTAGACGTTGTGTACCTGAGCATGAACAGGAACGTATCCTATGCAAGTGTCACTCCGAAGCTTATGGAGGACACCATGCTGGAGATAGAAATGCACATAAGGTACTGCAATCTGGTTTTTATTGGCATACTCTCTTCAAGGATGCCCGTAAGTTTGTCTTATCTTGTGATGAATGTCAAAGAATTGGTAATATTAGTAGACGTCAAGAAATGCCTATGAATTATTCACTTGTTATTGAACCATTTGATGTTTGGGGCTTTGACTATATGGGACATTTTCCTTTCTCTAATGGTTATACACATATTTTAGTTGTTGTTGATCACGTTACTAAGTGGGTAGAAGCTATTCCAACTAGTAGTGTTGATCATAACACTTCTATTAAAATGCTTAAAGAAGTTATTTTTCCAAGATTTGGAGTCCCTAGATACTTAATGACTGATGGTGGTTCACATTTTATTCATGGTGCTTTCCGTAAAATGCTTGCTAAATATGATGTTAATCCTAGAATTGCATATCCTTATCACCCTTAGTCTAGTGGTCAAGTAGAATTGAGTAATAGAGAACTCAAATTAATTTTGCAAAAGACTGTTAATAGGTCTAGAAAGAATTGGTCCAAGAAACTTGATGATGCAATATGGGCTATAGAACTGCATATAAAAATCCTATGGGTATGTCTCCGTATAAAATGGTCTATGGAAAAGCATGTCACTTACCTCTCGAACTAGAACACAAGGCTTATTAGGCTATTAAAGAACTTAATTATGATTTTAAACTTGTCGGTGAGAAGAGGTTATTTGATATTATCTCACTTGATGAATGGAGAACCCAAGCCTACGAAAATGCCAAGTTGTTTAAAGAAAGAGTTAAAAGATGGCATGACAAAAGGATACAAAAGCGTGAGTTTAATGTAGGTGATTATGTATTGTTATACAACTCTCATTTAAGATCTTTTGCAGGAAAACTTCTCTCTAAATGGGAAGGTCCTTATGTTATCGAGGAGGTCTACCGTTCCGGTGCCATAAAAATCAACAACTTCGAAGGCACAAATCCGAAGGTGGTGAACGGTCAAAGAATCAAACATTATATCTCAGGTAATCCCATAAATGTTGAAACCAATGTTATTGAAACCGTAACCCCGGAGGAATACATAAGGGACACTTTCTGGAATGTTTCAGACTCCGAGAAGGAATAGGTATGTGGTACGGTAAGTAAACCGACTCCAAAACAGTTTTTAAGGCAATATTTATCCGTTTTGGAATATTTAGAAAAATAGAAAAATAAGCAGCACTCCGGGAAGGACACGAGGGTGGAGGGCGCGCCCTACCCTACTGGGCGCGCCCCCCTACCTCGTGGGCACCTCGTGTGCTCTCTGGACTCCGTTTTCATACACGACACGTATTTTGGTCGGCAAAAATTCATTATATAATCTCCCGGAGGTTTTGACTCCCGTATCACGCAAAAATCTCCTGTCTTTCTTTCGAGATGTTTTCTGTCAGGGTTGTCAAGGCCAGGCACTATGTCGTCTCCCTCCTCCTCCAACCATGAGGGCAACGATGCTTGGCTAATGAAGATAGAGCTGAAGAGAGAAGAACCTATGGAGATCAACAAGGATGAAGGGGTCAAGAAGGCCATGGAGGACCAAGTTCCAGCAACAGAAGACACCCTTCAACTGGATCACAATCTTCTTACCCCCAACAGAAATCAAAGCTTTCAAGATGATTGAGTTGGCTCGTGTACAAAATAAGTATCTCACATGTGAAAATATTTTGTTGAAGGAGCATATCATCGCACTCAAGGGCATTATCCGCAAGTTAGAAGACCTCCTACGCTCGATGTGCGACTATCCATCATCAACAACTCCACCTTCTTCACCAAAAAAGGAGACATAATCACCTGTGTATGGGCACTCCACTTGGCAACTGCCAAGCTTGGGGGAGTGCCCCGATATCATATCACCATCACTTTATCTTTACCGTTTTTCTTAGTTCGATCCTTTTGGTAATATCTTTATCTAGTAGAATAAAAGTTCTTAGTATGATCTAGTCGTGAGTTTTGCTTTATTATCTTTCTATGTAATCGAGTCCGTGAGCTATATAATAAAGATTAGTGTTGAGTCAAGGGCTTGATTATTTTTCCATGATCCTAAGTGAATAAAAGAAAACAGGAAGAAATAAAAAGAAACAAAGAGATCATGTGAGTCTTATGAAGAGTAATGAGCTCACATAGAAAGAGTATGATGAATAAAAGTTGTTGAGGGTTGACAAACACAGTTTTGGTCATCGTTGCAATTAATAGGAAGTAATAAAGAGAGAGAGAGAGATCTTCGCATATAAATATACTATCTTGGACATCTTTTATGATTGTGAGCACTCATTAAAATATGACATGCTAAAGAGTTGACATTGTACAAGAAAGAAAACATAATGGGTTATGTTTTCTTACATTTGAGATGAATTATATTGTCTTGGATCTTCCAACATGATGAGCTTGCCTTTTCCCCTCATGCTAGCCAAATTCATTGCACCAAATAGAGATACTGCTTGTGCTTCCAAACACCCTCAAACTAGTCTTGCCATAAGAGTCCACCATATCTACCTATGGATTGAGTAAGATCCATCAAGTAAGTTGTCATCGGTGCAAGCAATAAAAACTACTCGTTAAATATGTATGATTGATTGGTGTGGAGGAAATAAGCTTTATACGATTTTGTGATATGGAAGTAATAAAAGCGACAGACTGCATAACAAAGGTCCATATCACAAGTGGCAATATAAAGTGATGTTCTTTCACATTAAGATTTTGTGCATCCAACCATAAAAGCGCATGACAACCTCTGCTTCCCTATGCGAAGGGCCTATCTTTTACTTTTATCTCCTACAGTGCATAAGAGTCATGGTGATTTTCACCCTTCCTTTTTACACTTTATCCTTTGGCAAGCACAATATGTTGGAAAGATCCTGGTATATATGGCTAATTGGATGTGAGTTTTCATGAACTATTACTGTTGACATTACTCTTGAGGTAAAACGTTGGGAGGCAAAACTATAAGCCCCTATCTTTCTCTGTGTTCGATTAAAACTCCATACCCATAAGTATTGCGTGAGTGTCAGCAATTGTGAAAGATTATATGATAGTTGAGTATGTGGACTTGCTGAAAAGCTCTTATACATTGACTCTTTCCTTTGTTGTGATAAATTGCAATTGCCCCAATGACTGAGATTGTAGTTTGTTAGTTTTCAATGAAGTTTACGATTCATACTTGATATTGTGATTGAATTATTACTCTAGCATTAGAGATCATATGACAAGAATTATATAAGTTGATGTTCTAAGAATGATCATGATGCCCCATGTCCGTATTTTTTTTATCGACACCTCTATCTCTAAACATGTGGACATATTTTTCGATTTCGGCTTTTCGCTTGAGGATAAGCGAGGTCTAAGCTTGGGGGAGTTGATACGTCCATTTTGCATCATGCTTTTATATCGATATTTATTGCATTATGGGCTGTTATTACACATTATGTCACAATACTTATGCCTATTCTCTCTTATTTTACAAGGTTTACATAAAGAGGGAGAATGCCGGCAGTTGGGATTCTGGGCTGGAAAAGGAGAAAATATTATAGACCTATTCTGCACAACTCCAAAAGTCCTGAAACTTCATGGAAGATGTTTTCCAAATATATAAAAAATACTGAGAGCAAGAACTTCACCAGGGGGGCCACACCCTGCCCATGAGGGTGGGGGGCGCGCCCTACCCCCCAGGGCGTGCCCCCCTACCTCATGGGCCCCTTGGTGGCCCTCCGGTGACCATCTTCTGCTAAATGAAGTCTTTCGATGGGAAAAAATCATAAGCCATCTTCTCGGACGAAACTCCGCCGCCATGAGGCGGAACCTTGGCGGAACCAATTTAGGGGTCTAGCGAGCTGTTCTGCCGGGGAAACTTCCCTCCCGGAGGAGGAAATCATCGCCATCATCATCACCAACGCTCCTCTCATCGGGAGAGGGCAATCTCCATCAACATCTTCATCAGCACCATCTCATCTCAAAACCCTAGTTTATATCTTGTATCCAATTCTTGTCTCCAAGTCCGGGATAGGTGCTAGTAGGTTGCTAGTAGTGTTAATTACTCCTTGTAGTTGATGCTAGTTGGTTTAATTGGTGGAAGATCATATGTTCAGATCCTATATGCATATTAATACCCCTCTGATTATGAACATGTTTATGCTTTGTGAGTAGTTACTTTTGTTCCTGAGGACATGGGAGAAGTCTTGCTATTAGTAGTCATGTGAATTTGGTATTCGTTCGATATTTTGATGAGATGTATGTTGTCTCTCTTCTAGTGGTGTTATGTGAGCGTCGACTACATGTCACTTCTCCATTATTTGGGCCTAGAGGAAGGCATTGGGAAGTAATAAGTAGATGATGGGTTGCTAGAGTGACAGAAGCTTAAACCCTAGTTTATGCATTGCTTCGTAAGGGGCTGATTTGGATCCATATGTTTCATGCTATGGTTAGGTTTACCTTAATACTTTTGTTGTAGTTGCGGATGCTTGCAATAGAGGTTAATCATAGGTGGGATGCTTGTCCAAGTAAGGGCAGTACCCAAGCACCAGTCCACCCACATACCAAATCATCAAAGTACCGAACGCGAATCATATGAACGTGATGAAAACTAGCTTGACAATATCCCCATGTGTCCTCGGGAGCACTTTACATCTTATAAGAGTTTGTCCAGGCTTGTCCTTTGCTACAAAAAGGATTGGGTCACCATGCTACAACTTATTTATTTTTGTTACTTGTTGCTCATTACAAATTATCTTATCACAAAACTATCTGTTACCACTTATTTCAGTACTTGCAAAGAATACCTTGCTGGAAACCGCTTATCATTTTCTTCTGCTTCTCATTGGATTCGACACTCTTACTTATCGAAAGGACTACAATATATCCCCTATACTTGTGGGTCATCAGGGTGTTTGAGGAAATGACGCGGGTACTAAATTTTTTACTACGCGGGAGTCAAACGCGGGAGTGAAATGCCGGGCTATTGAAAATTCTGATGATAGTGCACCGCACACGGTTCGGAGATAACAACCGTGTGTTATGAAATAGAAACACCCTCGAGGCGGGCAAATATTTTCTAGGGATGCTGGCGGGATTGGGAACAAGAAACATCGCACACGGTCCGGAGATAACAACCGTGTGTTATGAAATAGAAAAACCCTTGAGGCGGGTAGATATTTTCTAGGGATGCAGGCGGGATTGGTCAAGAAACATCGCACGCAGTCCGGAGATAACAACCATGTGTTATGAAACAGAAAAACCCTCAAAGCGGGCAGATATTTTTGAGAGGGGGAGCCTCGTGGAGCCCGATGTACTATGCGGATGTGTGCGTGACAGATGCACCGGCATGGCACACGGTTAGTTTGAGTGAACCGTGTCTGTTGCGTCATTCGACTTGTCTAATGTTCATAAATTTGGCAAAAAAATGACGCGGAAGAGGGTTAGAACACGAACACGCTTGCATGTGGACCAAATTTATGTATCAAAAGGGTGGTTTGATTTTCAAATACCAAATGCAACTTCGATGTGGCACCTCTCTCGCAAAGCGCACAGTATTGCTTGCCCCCACCCGCCCCTCGTGGTGGCACAAAGGGAATCCTAAGCTATGAATGCATGGCCCCTCCCCCCAACCGAGGTTCACCTAACAAACTGCGAAGTAGCTAGCAGCCCCCCTCCTCTCTCGTTTCGGCACAAAGAAAATTCTAAGCTATGAATGCATGCCCCCCAACTGAGGTTCATTCACCTAGTAAAGTGCGAAGTAGCTAGCAGCCCCCTCCCTCGTGTCGCAAAAAAGGAATCCTAAGCTATGAATGTATGCCCCAACCGAGGTTCACCCTAGCTATAGGATCGAAACTATGTCTAGTGGGGTGATTAGACTACTTGACCAAATAAAAATCTAGCCTTTTCCCAATTTTAAGTCTTGGCAGATTTTAACAACTTTAGAACAAGTCAAGCAATGAACCTACACATGCAAGTCTAAGAGTATAGCAGCGGAATGTAAAACACTTGCATATGAAGCTAAAGGGAGGAGTTTGGAGGGAGGAAACACAATGTAGACACGGAGATTTTTTTCCCGTGGTTCCCAGAAAGAGCTCGCCGCACGTCCGCTCTTTCCCCTCCGCGGTCTGGTTGAACCAAGCGTGAATCAAAAGATTCGAGTGAGGGGCAAGGGGCAAAGGAGAGAGGGGAGGGAGGGAAGGGGGGACGGGAGGGGGCGCACCTGGTGATCAGGAGGGAAGCGACAGCGGCGAAGGCGTCCCCTTGCCCCGCAGCGGCGGCGGCGTCGCCTTGGACCGGCAGCGGCGGCAGCGGCCTTGCGAGTTGCGAGACCCTGAAGGCTAGCCGTTGGGACGAGGCCCCAAAAATTCCAATCCTCGGCTTATAAAGGGGCCCTTAGATGGGCCGCCCTGTGTTCCCTTTTTGTGTTGCCTCATAGGAAATCCTGGCCCGATTTGATTCTCCAGAAAGAAAGAAAAAAAGTCCTGCTCCCCTTGCAGCTTCACCCGCCCTCCCAGACTTCTTTCAGTTCAGTTCTGTTGTCTTGACTTGTCGTCCTTCTCCGAAAGTAATTCCTGCACCAGCACCATTATTCATTAGACATAGACAAGGGCAAAACAAATCATTTTTTATGCAATTAGATTGGATTCTAGAAATCTCAACCAAGAGCATCTAACATGAATGAGTTCTTGCCATCCAGGACTAAATAGCATTACCTCTCAGCACTGTAATCATCCAGAACCAATTTTTATGCAGTGTTCTTGCCAACCAAGAGCATCTAACATGAATGAGTTCTTGCCAACCAATTTTTATGCAGTGTTCTTGCCAACCAAGAAATTTCTGCTAACTTTGCCCCCTTTTCATAAATGTAAGGATCTCCCTGTGGATGGGGTGGTAAACTGAACTTGGTCCCTCTATTTCACCACAATTTATCAAAAAATAGATGTACAATGATAATGATCGCAGAACTAGAAATCCACCAAAAAGCAATAGTAAAGAGGAGGAGCTAAAACACATCGAACAGGAAGGGGCGATGGGAGAACGGGCGAGTGGGCGGGCGACCGGGGCCACAGCCGCGGCTGCGCCGTCCCTAGCCGCCGGTGATGGCCGGCGAGTCGGAGGCCGGTTCTGGGCTCTTGCGGATCCGGATGAGGAGGATGCGGACAACGACGGGGATGGAATCCCGGTGAGTTTTCCACCGTCTCCGACTCCGTCAGATCTCATATGTGAGTTTTTCAATTCAGGGTACGACAAAGATGAAGTGGCAACAACGATCGATAGTGTTCTGCCACCTGATTATCCGGCAAGAATTGGATTGCACGCGAGAGAGAAGAAAGAAATGATCCGTCGCGTAGTTCACCGGAGAACGGCGGCGACGACAGTCAGACCATGGAAAGGTCCTCTCCCGAAGGTAAGTCTTCCAAATCTTACTCTTTTCGATTTGATTAGGCCGGAATCATGGATCACAGTTAAGAGAAGGAAGAATGCGCGCCGGCATATCGCGTCTAGGGCGCCGGCGGCGGCTGTGGCATCATCGTCGGCGGCTCAGGCGATCGGGGTCTCCGCTAAGCGGGCGCTGCGTTTGAATTGCCTTTTGGGCTGCGAGCTGGGAGCGTGTGCAGTTGGGCCGGCTCTGGGTGAGTTGGGCCAGAGCATAGACGGGCCGGGGTTAGCTGGGTATGTGGCCCAGGCTAACCCGACCGCTATTCCTCCACGCTGCGCCGCCCCATGCACTCGTTCGATCACTTTTCCTCTGTGTTCGTTGACATCTGCTCGGTCTAGGGTTCCGAGGCACGGCAAGCGAGGGTTCCGAGCGTGTGGGCCTGGTAGAGCTCGGTGCATCCCCGCCTTCCCGGCTATGGCTGGCCGCGGGTCAGCCGCACCGCCAGGCAAAAACGCTGCCGCGGGTGGTGCTGGCCGCGGTGGGGCGGCTACACTGCCGGAACCGGCCGCGCCACTCCAACGCTGCCATCGGCTGGGGCTGGACGTGGGGGCGCGGTGCAGGCTGTGCCGCGACCGCCGGCACTGGCGGTGCAAACCCCACTGCCGTGGCTTGGGGTGGTGGAGCGAACGGCTTGAGACCGCCGACTCCGGTTGATGCTACCGGCTCGGGTCGGGGCGGGTCAGGCCTTGGTTCTTGGCCACCGCTTCAGGGCCCGAGGATTGCTGGATGGGGAGCTCCGCTCGGCCTGCGACCTACGCTGACGGCGGGGTGTCGCCGGCGGTCGGCGTGGTGGACCTCGGCCTCCCGCGCTGGCTAATGCTATGGTGGGGAGCGGCGTTGCTCCGGCGAGGCCACCGATACCTGCGGCTGGGGGCGTGGTGCTGCTCCGCCGGAGCCTCGTGCCGCGCCACCGCCGCACTACGTCATGAGGCCGATGCAAAAACGACCGGGCCCAACGCAGACGAGGTAGAACATGGTTGCTAGAGAGTCCAATGAACCGCCGCATGGACAGTGGGGGGACGATGGATGTGATGCTTATGGGGATGGCCAGAACCGTGGATTGTCGTCTACGGGAGGTGGACGTGGTTATGCCTGGCAGAGTGATGGTTCTGCTGAGAGACCATTTCTTGGAACCTCTGGGTGGTTTTGTCGAGGGAGCTTCTGGCCCAGACTATCGGCAGAGAGGTGGCTACCATGGTCATCGTGGTGGTCATGGTCGGTACCGCAGACAGCCTCCGCCATCGGTCGTTGTTGACCAACAGACTACTGATGTGGCGGCCGATCCCGTTCAGTTGACCGAACTGCCTAGCCAGGCGATGGAGGCAGTGACAGCTTTGGCCAACATGGAGGTTCCTGCTACTGGTGTTTCTGCTGAGGCAGGTGACAAGTCAGAGTCTGAGAGAGCGTCCAAGTGGGCGCGTAAGAAGGAGAAGATGCTTTCCTATCGATGTGGCGAGAAGGGTCATTTCATTGCTGAGTGCGTGGCGGAGCTGGGCGATTCGTGTGGTAAGCCAGCACATGCCACAGGGGATTGCCCGCTTCTGCGTGATCGGGTTCCAGCTCTTACGATGTATGGAGTATATTGTGCTGAGCTGATGTTCTTTGAGTCCCCGGCTGCGAGAGAATTCTGGTAGAGACGCAGAGCTTGACGACTGGAATTGTGAAAGCTACCCAGGGAGTGGTTTTTGAGGCTCAGATTGTGCAGAGACTTCAGGAACTGGCTCCAGGTGATTTTCAGTGGGAGCTTGTCCATATTAAGGACAGTGTGTTTAGGGTTGATTTCCCAACGGTGGATGATTTGCAGAGGTTGATGAGCTTTGGGTTGTGCAAGGTCCCTGGTACTAAATGCATTTTGGAATTTCACGAGTAGAAGAAGGTGGAACCTAAGGGAAAGCCGCTCACTCAGGTGTGGCTACGGTTTTCTGGGGCTCCCTCTGAGCCTTTGACAGATGCTCAAGTTGTGGCTAGTCTAGGTATTATGGTCGGAAAAACTGAGAAAGTGGATATGGCATTCACTCACGCCCATGGGATGGCCCGACTCCTAGTGAGTGTTCTGGACATTGAGTTCATCCCGGATGTGGTCAACTGGACTTATAGGGGAGAGGTGTTTCCTCATGAGATTGAGTTTGAGGATGCAGAGTTGTTTGCCGAGGTGGTTAATGGGACTGATGTGGATATGCATGAAGGTGACGACAACGCGGGTGCTAGTGAGGACCCGACTGATGAGGCTGGACGAGAGAGGTCCAACGGACCGGGACCTGTTGCTCAGTTGCCCGAGGATGGGCCCAGGGTGGAGCCGGCCCCAGCTCCGTCGGTGCCGATGAGTACTTTGTGGTTTGGGTCCTTTGAGCCAGTGTCTGCCCCTCCCAGACTTTGGAGCGACCGGGTGGAATCTGATGATGTTTTTGAGTGCACGCTTCCGGTGTTGGAGTTTGATGCTGTTGATAGTCCTGTGGTGGGAGGCTTGATGGAGACGCACTCGGCGACGACCTTGGTGGGGGTGGGGAGATGGAGCCTCAGGTGGTTTCGCTTTCCCCCGCTCCCCCAGTGGTCTCGGGCTGGGAGACGTCGTCTGCTTCGGAGGTTGTGCCTGGGAGGGGAGTCCGGGGCAGGTGGCCTCGACCTCTTCTCCTCCTATCCTGGTGCCGGAGACGCCGGTGACACCGATGATGGCCGGTCGTGGGGGAGGCCGTCTGGGTCAGGTGGACCCGGTTCCTTCTCCTACGGTGGCGGCTAGAGCGGCCGCTTCTCTAGTGGTGCTGGGTGGGGGTCTGGGGCAGGTGGCCTTGACCCCTCCTCCTCCTTCGGCAGTCAGGACAGCGACGCCCTCAAGCCAGAGGGTTGGGGCGGGGGGAGTGTTCGAGCAAGCGGCGCCCGCGCTTCCCTCCCCCGGTTTCCCGTCCGTGGGGCTTGGGAGCTCTCCGCCGCCTCCTCCGGTAACTTGGGAGGAGGTCATTGCCTTTGTTGGGATCCCCGACCCGGTCTCTGCGGGGCGACGGATGAGTTCTCGTCTCCAGGACCACCCGGAGGTTGATGACATGCAGCAGAGGTGCGCTATGAGGGCGGCCAAGCTTCGTGACATTGAGGTCATCACTGGTATGTCAGTCAACATGTCTAATTCTATATTGCATTTTTCTAAAGATGAAATTATTAATAATGCCAACCAGTTAGGAGTTTTGCTAGGGAGTACTAATAGTGAAATTTCTAACTCGGTTAATGATCTTCTAGATTTGGAAGGGGAACGCGCTTTAGAAACAATTCGAAACCTAGCAGCAGTAAAACCTATAAATGATGCAGAGATTGATGCGTTAGGGGTAAGAGTGCTCGATAATTTTTGTGCGGATCTTGCACCATCCACTCTTGAATCTCAGGAAGAGGATGTAGTTCTAGAGGATGCAGTAGCAAGACCAACTGACCCCGGTTATGAGGACCGGATGGAGGACCATAGTAAACCCAAGCGCAAGTGAAAGCGGAAGGTTTATCCTGCTTCCGCGGTTCGTAGGAGTGCTAGGATTCGAACGGCCAAAAAAATTTCATGATGACATATGAAAGAAATCTTTTGGAATAGCAGAGGTCTGAAGGACTTGGCTAAAAGAAGGTTTCTTGCTGAGGCATCTCTTGAGCATCGATTAGATTTCATTGCTCTCTCTGAAACTGGTAGGGATAATTTTGCGCCCCAGTTTCTCAACACTTTATCGGGTGGTGTCGATTTTGATTGGCATTGCCTTCCTCCGCGAGGAAGATCGGGTGGGATCTTGCTTGGAGTGAGATGCGATTCGCTGGAAGTCCGAAGTGTAGTGATGGGTGACTTCGCGGTTAAATTTCGGGTCAGGTCCAAAGCTGATGGGTCTAACTGGGCTCTGGTGGCGGTGTATGGTGCCGCGCAACCCGAGCTTAAATCGGAGTTTTTGGCGGACCTGGTTCGAATTTGCGGATCCGAGCAGCTCCCAATTTTGGTTGGGGTGACTTCAACATCATAAGGAGGAGAGATGAAAAGAATAATGATAATTTTGACGGCAGATGGTCGTTTATGTTCAATACCATTACTGAAAGCTTGGATCTGAAAGAGATAGAGCTCTCTGGTAGAAAGTTTACCTAGGCTAATGCTTTTCCAAACCCGACGTATGAGAAGCTGGAACGAGTTCTCGCGAGTGTCGAGTGGGAACAGAAGTTTCCTCTCGTAACGGTCCAGGCTCTCTCGCGCGGAATCTCGGATAACACACCTTTATTCGTGGACTCAGGTGAGCCAAACCACGTGGAAAACAAAAACACCTTTTCTTTCGAACTTGCATGGTTTGAACGAGAAGGTTTCTTGGATCTGGTTGCCAGGGAATGGGCTAAAGATGCAGGAGGTACGACCTCTGTCCAGCGTTGGCAGAACAAGATTAGGCATTTGAGAAGTTTCCTACGGGGATGGGCTAAACACCTTAGTGGGGTTTATAAAGTTGAAAAGGAAAGGCTCCTTTCTCTGATTCAGTCCCTAGATATAAAAGCCGAATCCACGATTTTGCAATCTGCAGAGCTCTAGATTAAGCTAGATGCGGAGATGAGGTTGAAAGAACTTCTCCGCGAAGAAGAATTGAAGTGGGCGTTGCGGGCTAAGGTTCGTAGAGTGATCCAGGGGGACGCTAACACTCAATTCTTTCACTTGATTGCTAATGGTAAGCACAGAAAGAAGAGAATCTTTCAGCTTGAGCAAGATGAAGGAACGATTGTAGGGCAGGACAACCTGAAAATTTACATCACCGAGTATTACAAGCAGTTATTTGGACCTCCGAAGGATAGTTGTGTATCCCTCGATGAGTCTAGGATTGAGGATGTGCCTCAACTAACTACTCATGATAATGATATTCTGGTTGCCCCTTTCTCGGAGAAGGAGGTGTTTGATGCTATAGCGCAAATGAAAAACAATAAGGCTCCTGGGCGGGATGGATTCTCGGCGGAGTTTTACAAAAGATGTTGGCACATTATTAAGGGGGATTTACTTCCAATGTTTCACGTTCTTTTCTCTATGCAGCTTCAGTTATTTCACTTAAATTTTGGAACAATAACACTGCTCCCTAAGAAAACGGATGCTGTGAGAATCGAGCAGTTTAGGCTGATCTGCCTTCTCAATGTTAGTTTCAAAATTTTCACCAAGGTTGGGACTAATCGGCTCATGTAGATTGCGCATTCTGTGGTGCAGCATTCCCAAACTTCTTTCATGCTAGACAGAAACATCCTAGAAGGGGTGGTGGTCCTGCATGAAACGCTCCATGAAATTCACTCGAAAAAATTGGATGGAGTCATCTTTAAGGTGGATTTCGAGAAAGCGTACGATAAAGTAAAATAGCCATTCCTACAGCAGGCGTTGCGTATGAAAGGCTTTGATGAAATCTGGCGACGCCAGGTGGAATCATATACGCAAAAAGGGAGTGTTGGAATCAAAGTGAATGACAAGATCAGTCATTATTTCCAGAGACAAAAGGGCCTGCGACAAGGGGATCCGATGTCCCCTATTTTGTTCAACATTGTAGTGGATATGTTGGCAATTCTGATAGGAAGGGTGAAGGAGGCTGGTCAAGTGGGTGGCCTGGTACCTCATCTCGTTGATGGCAGTGTGTCCATCCTCCAGTACGCTGATGATACAATCATCTTTATGGAGCATGACTTGGCAAAAGCGAGAAATATGAAGCTGGTGTTATGCTTATTTGAATAATTGACCGAGTTAAAAATTAACTTTCACAAAAGCGAGTTGTTCTGCTTTGGTAGAGCCAATGATGTACAAGAGGCTTATAGGCAATTGTTTGGGTGTAATTTGAGGGCTTTGCCTTTCACCTACTTAGGAATACCAATCCACCATCGTAAGCTGACAAACAGAGAGTGGAAGTGCATCGAGGATCGATTTGAAAAGAAGCTGAGTTGCTGGAAGGGCAAGCTTATGTCATACGGAGGCCAGTTGATTCTGATAAATTCGGTTCTCACCAATATGCCTATGTTTCTTTTATCTTTCTTCGAAGTCCCAGTTGGAGTTAGGAAAAGACTGGACTTCTATAGATCGTGTTTCTTTTGGCAAGGTGATGAGCTAAAAAGAAAATACCGGTTAGCCAAATAGGATATCATCTGTAGACCGAAAGACCAATGGGGTCTTGGTATTGAGAATCTTGAAGTTAAGAACAGATATCTTCTCAGCAAGTGGTTGTGGAAGTTATCAAGTGGGACTGACACCACTTGGGCGCAAATCCTCCGTAGCAAGTACCTTCAAACCAAAACTTTGTCTCAGGTGACAGTAAGACCGACTGATTCATCCTTTTGGAAAGGGCTTATGAAAGTAAAGCTTTCCTTGTTTAAGAGGACAAAGTATATTGTTGGTGACGGTGCCAGTACGCGATTCTGGGAGAATACTTGGCTCGGAGAGGCACCCTTAGTCATCCAATACCCGTCTTTGTATCGTATAGTTCAAAGACATGAGATTTTTGTTGCAACGATATTACAATCGATCCCCCTTAATATTCAGTTCAGAAGGGCATTAGTGGGTAATCGTTGGGAAGAATGGCTACATCTAGTAAGAAGACTGATGGACATTCAACTTTCCCAACAACCCGATGAATTACGCTGGCAGCTTACTAGGTCTGGAGTTTTTACTGTTCAATCAATGTATGTTGATGTTATCAATTCAAGCTCGATCCCTAGTTCCAAACATGTTTGGGCTGTCAAAGTCCCTTTGAAAATCAAAGTGTTTATGTGGTTTCTCCATAAACAAGTTATTTTAACCAAGGACAACTTGACAAAGCGTAATTGGATAGGACCTACTGGGTGTAGTTTCTGTGATCGGGATGAAATGATCAAGCACCTTTTTCTTGATTGCCCGCTAGCTAAAGTTTTATGGAGGACGATCCATATTGCTTTTAATATTACTCCACCGAGTTCAGTCAACACGTTATTTGGAACGTGGCTTAACGGGGTAGAGCCCGAGTTAGCGAGACATATTCGTGTAGGAGTCTGTGCATTGATGTGGGCGCTCTGGAATTGCAGAAATGATTTGGTTTTTAACAGGACAACACACATTCATTTTTTGCAGGTTATTTTCAGAGCCACGGCGTTGATCCGTTTGTGGTCGCTACTCACTCTGACGGAGGCCAGAGAGCGTTTGGTTACTGGATCTATCCGCTGGGAGATGGTAGCTCGGGATATCTTCAACCGGTTTGGATGGCGATCATGTAATAGGATAGGCAATTAGTTTACCTATCTTTTTTTTGCCGGCCGGGTGTGGCGTCCTTTATTTGGCTAGTTTGTGTTTCTAGCCCATTTTGGCTCTGTGTGAGCTTTGTTTACTTTTCAGTTGGAGACTTTGAGACCTTGTTGAAACTTTTTTTTGGTTTAATAAGATAGCCGTATGCATCGTTCTGATGCAGAGGCCGGGGAGTCCTTCCTTTTCGAAAAAAAAGCAATAGTAAAGATATACGTACCTTCTCTTTGCCATCAATAGCGGCAACCCTGAAAAAGGTGCCAGTTAGCACCCACTTTGAACAAAGAATAGCGGCAGAGTAGCAGTAAGTTTTGTATCTTGTCAGAATTTCCCTTTGCAAGCATTTGTGAATGCTTTTGGGTCAAGCACACCCATTCCTTTGATGTCTACAATTGCTGATCGGCCAGTTGTAAGTTCGAGCAAGCCCTGCAAAGCATTCAGTGCAACAGATCAAAAGTAAGATTAATCCTGAGACTTTTAAAAAAAGGATTAATCCTGAGAAGTAGCATTAACAAGCACCGTTACATAATGATTGTAAGTATAAACTTAAATGGCACTAACACTATCCAAATCATGACATCTATAGAACAATGCCACTATCATGGTAAGCTATGTGACAATTTTGGTATTGATAGCTCAATTGTATAGGGCGAAATGACAATGTAGTTTAGAAGATAACATGGCACACGTAGCACCGAATAATATTTAATGCCACATGTGCCAATCGTCATTTCAGACCATATAAATCCCAGCTGACAAATAATATACATGATGGTCTTCTTTTTCAGTATGTGCATATATGGTGTTAGTATGGAGTATTATGCTGCTACCCCAATTCAGGTATCTAAGCACATGTTTTCATAGTTAGCAAACGGTTCACTATTGAACACCATGTATACACACCAGTTAAATTTGGGAAAAGACAAAATACAGGATTAATGACTAGGCGGCGCTCTCTCGCTGAATGCTGGAGATAACATTCTAAGCTCCCAACTGAAAGTAGCACAAGTCGTATCACATGACACCCAATAAAACAAGCGCCCAATACCTCACATCCAACCAAACCCATTCTGCGCAGCTCCCAGGGCTGAAATAAAATGCTAGTTAAATAAGAAAATAGAGATCGTCTTAGCGACTAGATTACCATGGGACACAACTGTGGCAGGTAAATTCTGGTTAAATAAGAAAATAGAGATGGTCTTAGCGACTAGGTTACCATGGGCCGCAAGAGTGGAAGGTACCTACTTTATGCCACATCAATACGAGCATACATGTCATCATTCACAGATGACACATAAATAACACAGGAGAAATGGTCATCAATGAGGTTACTTACATATATCAGCTCCTTACGAGCATCTTGTAGCTCATCGTTTCTCTTCTGATCCTTGACAACACTCTAGCTGTGTGACTCCATTTCTTGCAGCTCCTCACGAAGTTGGTCTATCTTCTTTGACCTGGCATATGCTTCATTACTTCCAGTTTGCACTGCAACTGTTTTTTGAACTCAGGCTTCTGCTTTTGACATTCAATTGTTGTTCTAACTTGAGAATCTTATCTAGAGCAGACTGTTTCTTCCTCTGCTTTTTAACACATAAGACACATAAATTAGCTTCCTCAAATACAAAACTCAAATGAAACAGCAATCAAGAGAGACAAACCTTGTGTTTTTCCACAAGCTGCCGCGCAGTTTCCTCGGCACTCTGTTGCTCCAACGCTACCATCTTAAGATGTTTTGTTTTAATTTGTGTTCTGTGTTGACACCACAACAGCATAAAGTAAGCTATATGCATAGTACTAAGGGGCAAGATACCTACTCTTGTTCAAGATCACACACCTTTTTCTTTCAGAGTTACTTTGAGCATCTAGCTCACCAAGCTTCTTGGATCTTTAGTCCAGTTCCTGCATTTTGGAGGGAGAGAGAGAGAGAGAGAGAGAGAGAGAGAGAGAGAGAGAGAGGGGTTAAACAGCTGAAAGCTCTAACTATGCTAAGAGGAAACAAATGCACATATGCTAGCAGTTAGAACATAGCGGACCATATAAGTAGTGCAGCTCAAGAGATCAACACAAACTTTCATTGTAAGAGTGGAGCAGCTGCTCCTTTTGCTCCATCATCTTGCCAATTGATGCACTTGTATCCTTGTACTTGCATCCAGGTGCTTCAATGTTTTTTGTCTTTAACCTCAGTTTCAGTGGCCAAATTGGATACAAACTTGTCAACTTTATATCTTCCTTCATGCTGAAGATCACCGACAGTTTTCAGATCAACATTTTTCTGCAAATAGACCCTTATCACCTCATAAGAGCTTAGATCATCAGCTCTTGCGACCATCCAAACATCTGTGAGACCCGATACTTCTTTGCATTCCAGTCCTGTTTGACATCATTCTTCCTGAAAGTGATCTTCAAAGGTAATTGCATTTTAAAACCAACCCAGTCCTTTGGAAACTCCACAATGGCATTCTACGTTCTACTGTTTCACAAAGGAAAAACCTTCTGCGGGAGAAAGTCTGACGGTTGCTCCTTCAATCAATTCCACTCTGGCCAACCTGGCGCCCATTCTTCCATTCAGTAGGCATGTTGACCAGGACATCCATCCAGGGCCGCACGAACTGATCATCTCAGTTTTCAAGAGGTTTAGGCTTCAGTTCCATTAGCTGTGACATGAGAAGCACATACTGTAATTCATAGTTATCATCCAAAAACCAGCATTTCCATGAGTACCCATAGTCATCTGGATGAACAATGGCACATCTAATTTCAACACCTAGGGCTCATCATGCTACTATAACGAAGAGAATAGCCAATTAACACAACATCATGAACCAAATGAACACATCATACATGCATCTGTACTAATTTGTACTCCCTTTGTTATCATCCTGCCTCGCCGTGCGGGACAATAATATGTCCATGGGAGAAATCCAGATGCACTAATTTGTACTCCAGAAACGATCTGACTAACAGCATCTCCACCCTATAATTAATTCATAGTTACCATCCAGAAAAACAAGATTCCCATGAGTGTCCTCAGTCATTTGCATGAACAATTGCACTACTAAGTACTTACTTCGACACCTCAAGTCTCAAGACAAGCATGCTAGAAGAACCAAGATAAGAGCCAGTTAATGCGCAGCATCATGAACCAAATCAACCCACAATTCATGCGCGCGGCTAGCTGTGACCATGGCTCGCATATAACCTGAGGCCTCTACATCTCACAAAGAGCCTCTAAACCGTGACGGAGGAAGTACTAGCATTTTCTTTCAAAAAAATAGAGTATTACCAATTTTTGAATAGTGCATCCGAGGAGGAGGAGATTTATTTATTGAATCCGAGGAGGGGAATTTATATGTATACAATGTGTATGATGCTTTTGTTATGGAGAATGGTATCTGGCAAACGTTTGCTGGGGATGGGATCTCAGCGAACGCACCCAAATCAAACGGTGGAAGTTTTCACAAAAAACTACCTGCAAGTTAAACAAACTGCAATGGAGGTTTTGAAAAATGCCACGGTCAGCCATATAAAATACCACCCCTAGCCGTTCGGAAATGCCATCCCTGGCGACCTTTCACAAGCTATTGTGGTCCTTCGTTATTGGAGGTCACCTGCATTTCTTCTAGTTTAGTCGTTTCTTTCCATTTTCATGTGTGTTTGATTTCTTCTTTTTTAGTCAATTTGTGTATCTATGGGTGATTGGGTGTGTGTAAATAGATGCACGGGTGCTATGCAATATGTGTGTAGAATGTCAAAATTAGTATCTGCTTATTCTTGCATCTTGTAAATATGTGCAATTTTTTGTGCAACCTAATTTATTCTACCTTAGAAAACTTCTGGAAGAAGAAGACTAGTCGTATAGTGGTGAAGAGCGATTTAACTGAACCGCAAAAGAAAACTCATACGTGTGTTTAATAGGTTGGCCAATTTGTATGCACTTAATTGTTCTTCAAATTGTTCATAGCATAGGTGGGCCCATTTGTATGCACTTAATTGTTCTTAGAATTGTTCATAGCCAATATTTTCGACAGTCGGGTGGAGATCGAGACACACCACGCCATTAACCACACGGTTTTTTTACAAAGACACACAAAGATCTAATTAATATCGAGAAAAACAAGAGGTGGTGCAACGGATAGACAACTGGACGTAGAAGGGCATGTAAAAGATAAAGTCAATTGAAAAGCATACTAGTCTTCTTCTTCCTCCAATTGTACACCCTTTGTCAGAAATTGAAAATTACATTGAACCAACATTAGAGACAATGACACCTGCAAACACCCTCTTCATACCAAGTTTTGAAGCCCGCGGCAGTCACTCGTCCCTTGAGACAAGATCTATAAATTGCTGAAGCAACATTGGTTGGAGCATCACCCCACGCAGAATCGGCTTGCAATCCATCACCATCAGTCTAGATGGTTGGAGAAGTCAGGGCAAGCCGCAGAAATAACATGGAAGAAGATGTTGAAGTCACCACACCAATAGCCAGACAATAGCTCCCCTTGAAAGGCACATGAACTAAGAAATCAATACATCTTTTTTTAAGGGGTACCAACAGATCTGGGGATACAAATTCTCAGAGGCGCTCTGCCGGCGGCGGATCGGACATCATCGAGGTAGGGAGAGACCGAAAAGACCTTATTTCAACACGCCATCGGCCACCACCTGATCAATATAATGAGATAAACAAAAACCTAAGAAAAAATAAAAAGAGACAGATGGGTCCCCACTCGTCTTGTGCCGGACAGGGAAGAGGAGCGGGGCTGGGGCCGTGGCGGCGGCTAGGGTTGAGAGGAAAAGTGATGATTAACCACCCAAGTTAATAAAACGATCACCACCAGCGAGCAAGACTGGTTAGCTATTTTAAAACCAACAATCAACAACAATAAAAGGATCGCCCTACAAGAAACTTAACAAAACGATCAACTCTTAATCGAAAACCAAAGTGGACCACAGCTGGCACCCCTCCTCCTGCAACAAGCGCGCATTAAGATAATGTGCGGCTGCGGGAGTTAATACGCACGTGCGAACCCAAACCAAACCATATTACAGGGCGAAGAGAGGAAGAAGCGGGCATTATCAGTTGCGAAGGAAAGCGGTGCACGCTAATCAGCGCGTGACACGTCATCGACATGGCCGCTTCGGGAGCTCCCGCCGGCGCCTTTCCGAGTTAGGCGTGCCGAAGTGCCCCCCTCACGTCGCCGCCCGCCCAGGCCCCGACTATATATGCGAAACGCCGCCGTGTTTACGCTGGCGACCGCGTTACGCCGCAGGTCCGGTACGCGCGCGCCGGAGGGGAGGAGGAGGACCATGCAGTGCGCGGAGCCGGCGGTGAGGAAGGGGCCCTGGACCATGGAGGAGGACCTCGTCCTCGCCAACTACGTCGCCGCCAACGGCGAGGGCGCGTGGAACAGCCTCGCCCGCGCTGCCGGTGAATATCTCCCAGCCGTGCATGGCGGTGCAAGTAGTACGTGTGTGTGAGAGCAAATTATGTAGCAGTACATGTCATGTATGCAGGGCTGAACCGGACGGGGAAGAGCTGCCGGCTGCGGTGGCTCAACTACCTGCGCCCCGACGTGCGGCGCGGCAACATCACGCCGGAGGAGCACCTGCTCATCGTGGAGCTGCAGGCCAGGTGGGGCAACCGGTGGTCCAAGATCGCCAGGCACCTCCCCGGCCGGACCGACAACGAGATCAAGAACTTCTGGAGGACCAAGATACAGAAGAAGCGCAGCGGCGGCGCCACCGCCAGCGACAGCACCGGGTGCCAGCTTCCGAGCTCGACGGCGGTGACCGAGTCCCAGAGCAGCAGCAGCAACTCCGTGGGCCGGCCGGGCGCCATGCCGCACTACGACGTCGTCACGGCGGCGACGCAGCCAGGCGACTGGGGTGATCACCAGCTTGGCTACGCCGTGCAAGGAGGTGGGGGTGCCGCGTGTGCCGGAGACATGGACGGTGGCGTGCCGCCGGAGTTTTTGCAGGCGGCGGCGGTGGCGGGTGACAACTTCTGGGGCCTCGAGGAGTTCTGGCCCACGGTGCCGTCGCTCCACGGCGACTACTGAATGCGACGGATGCTCTTGCGCCTTGTGCCGCGTGTATAGATAGATATCCATATCGGTGTGTGAGTGAGTTGGATTCGTTTGCTAGAACAAAGCGTGCCGGCTTCACTAAAATTTCAACTGAATTCTTACGGCGACTAATTTATATTGTGCATGAGTAATTAACTTAGCCGTTTCACTGAAATTTCACTTGAGTTCGTCTCAAGCCAGAGCTAAATTAATTTTGCTGGGCAAATCTGAAAAATGCTGGCTGTCTTTGGGATGAGTTCAGACCTACTGTAGATCAAGTGTTGAAGGTCGAAAACACAATTCTTGCATGCACATTAGAGACGTGAACGCTGCTTTGAGATTCACACTCCTTATCTATGCATTTTTTTTTGCGAGTTCCTTATCTACACGTCAACGTATTTTTCCTGCATTGCTCCGTATTCGATCTAGTTTGTACACTTCGTAATTAATTTTTGGTTGGAGCTACAATTTAGTAAACGAACAGTTTCAATTTTTGCAAAGTTGCAAATTTGTACGAAAATGTTAGAAAGATTTTACAAATATTTGATTTCAATTTTGTATGAAGTACTCCTACATATTTTATTCAGTTTGAAATGCATTCCACTTAATTTTAGTACTGATTCAGAAATTTTGAAATGCACTTACCGAAACCTAGTCTTGTCGGTAATACTCCAATCACTTCTTCAGAATTTCAAATAATTTACAGATTTGAAGGAAAGAAAAGAAAATCAAAAGATTCCAAGTCATTCAAAAAATAAAAAACATTTTTAATGCACAAGATTAACATAATTTGATTGAATTATATGGAAGTGATTAAAAATTTGTGAAGACTTTGTGAGATGTTTATGAAATATGACTAAAATAAGCGTCATTACTTATGAATATCTTCTATAACTTTTCTAAAAGAACGAAATAATTCACACATTTGTATGAAAATTTACAATTTTCATAGAATTGAAATGGAAATTTAAAATTATTTTTTATTTCACAAAAAATCATTTTTATTCATATTTGGAAAATAGAGTAGGTGTGATTGTTTGAAAGAAGTTCTCCAATATAGTTCAGAAATATTCACTAAAAATTTAATTTTTCCTTTAATATTTATACCAATATAATAGATTTCCATATAAGCAGAAAAACTATTCCAAATATTGAAACTTGCATTTAGATTTTTGAAAAATAACTGAAATCCATTTGCAAAACTTATGCCTTCCAGTTTTTGGATTTGGTGAGAAAGGTATATTGTTTTTGTGCATGAATCTCGGAACTTCAGTTTTGAAGCTCACAACCTTGCTCAGAGCATCTCCAACAGCCGCGCTATACATCACGCGCGGGGACAAAGCATGGTTTAGCGGAGCGGTTTGGCGCGCTCCAGCGGGCGCGGGAGATTCCGGCGCGCGGGAAAAAAATCACGTGCACGCGGAAAAGCGCCCAGGCACATGGCGTTCGGCGTGCTCTATAAAACGCGCGCGCCCGAGCCCGCCAACCGCCACTCCAGCGCCTTCTTCTTCCCCGCCGCCCCCATATTCCTCGCCTCCAGCGTCCCCCGCTACCACCACGCCCTTCTCCCGATGCCGCCGCGCCTTCTCCCCCACCGCCGTAATGCCCCCGCGCGCCCGGAGCAGCTCCGGCTATCGCGGCGTCCGCGCCCACCCCTCCAGCATGTTTTACGCGGAGATCCGCTCCAGTGACGTGTGTCTCGGTCTCGGGACGATTGAGACTGCCCACGAGGCTGCCCGCGCGTACGACGCGGGGAGTAACGCGTCGGAAGGCCACGAGTGCAGATGAACTTCTCCGCCGCCCGGACGTGTGAGCAGGTGCAGGAGCTCGTGCCTCCGCCGCGGCTAGTCACCGAGGAGGAATGCTGCGTCCAGCGTAGGCGGGAGCGCCACCTCCTCATCGCCGAGGCGGACGAGTACGCCATGGCGGAGTGCCGCCGGCGCTTCCCGAGGATGTCGCCCGAGAGAACGACTTCTGGGCGGAGAGGAGGGCGAAGCGAGCTGCGGATCGGGCGGACAAGCGTGAGCGGAAGGCACTGGCGTTAGCGCAGTGCGACCTAGGACCGGTGTTGACCGTTGACGACAATGATCCTCGGTGGAATGACACGTTTCTGTCGTCGGACTACACCACTGAGGAGGACGACAACGAGGAGCAGTTTTTACTATGTTTGCATTGTAGTATCTTTTTTATCTATTTTTATTATTTGTATCATATGGACTAGTTTGTGGTGTTTGTTAGAGTTGTGTCGAATATTGTGTACAAGGTATGTTACAGTTGGAGTAGGAGTTGTATTGTGTTTACATAGGATGTGGAGTCGTGTCCAAATAGGACACTCGTATCCTAGGCCTCTCATATATAGCGGTGGTAGACACACGATGTAACCTATGCCAACATTATAGCACCGGAACGCAGGGGAAGCCGGCGGAATGTGCCGGTGTCCAGGGGGACGGGGTGCGGTATTGTGACGGTATCACGGGGAGGAGCGCCCATAGTTAAGCCCCGGGGATGTAGCCATATCGGTGAACCTCATTAACAAATCCCGGTGTCGTGCTCGTGTGATTGCTTGGTCCTCGGATGATCAATGGTATGCCTCAGATTTAATTCTAACAGTGTTGGGCTTGATGAACTATGCTATTAGTATCATATGAATTTTATCTATATGTTGAATTTTTATCTATATGCTATTCGTATGTGTTGCATGGGTAATTAACTCATGAGAAATTTCACTTGGGTTCGTCTCAAGCTAGAGCTAAATTAATTTTGCTGGGCAAATCTAAGAAATGCTGTCTGTCTTTGGGATGAATTCAGACCTACTGTAGATCAAGTGTTGAAGGTCGAATACTCAATTCTTGCAAGCACATTAGAGCCGTCAATGCTGCTTTGAGATTCACACTCCTTATCTATATATCTCTTTTTTTCTTTGCTAATTCCTTATCTATACGTCAATGTATTTTTCCTGCATTGCTCTGTATTCGATCTATGTTGTACACTTCGTAATTAATTTTTCATTGGAGCTACAATTTAGTAAATGCACAAGTTTCAATTTTTGCAAAGTTGCAAATTTGTACAAAAATGTTAGAAAAGATTTTACAAATGTTTGATTTCAATTTTTTATGAAGTACTACTACATATTTTATTCAGTTTGATATGCATTCTACTTAATATTAGTACCGATTTAGAAATTTTGCAACGTGCTTACAGAAACCTAGTCCTGTCAGTAATACTCCAAATCATTTCTTAAAATTTCAAATAATTAACACATTTGAAGGAAAGAAAAGAAAATCAAACCACTAAAAAAAGAAAATCAAAAGATTCCAAGTTGTTCAAAAATATAGAAAACAATTTTAATGCACATGCATAACTTAATTTGATCGTACTAACTCCCTTCCTAAATACTCCCTCCGTTCCAAAATAGATGACTCAACTTCGTATAAAGATAGTACAAAGTTGAGTCATCTATTTTGGAACGGAGGGAGTATAAGTCTTTTTAGAGATTCCACTACGGACTACATACGAAGTAAAATGAGTAAATGATCTATACTCTAAAACATGTCTATATATATCTGTATGTAGTCCATAGTGGAATCTCTATAAAGACTTATATTTAGGAACGGAGGGAGTAATATAATGGAAGTCGTTAAAATTTTCTGAAATCTTTGTGAGATGTTTATGAAATATGACTAAAATAAGCATGATTATTTATGAATATGTTTTGTAAAAAAAATTAAAGAATAAATAATCCACAAATTCGTATGAAATTTTACAATTTTCATTGAATTGAAATGGAATTTTCAAAATATTTTTTATTTAAAAAAAATAATTTTATTCATATTTGGAAAAATGGAGTAAGTGTCATTGTTTGAAAGAAGTTCTCCAATATAGTTCAGAAATATTCACTAAAAAATTAAGTATTCCCTTAATATTTATACCAATGTAATAAATTCCCATATAAGTACAAGAACTATTCCAAATATTGAAACTTCCATTCGGATTTTTGAAAAATAACTGAAATCCATTTACAAAACGTGTCTTCCAATTTTTGGATTTCATGAAAAAATAGTATATTGTTTTTGTGCATGACTCTCGGAACTTCAATTTTGAAGCTGACAGCCTTGCTAAGGGCATATACAATGGTTGAAAAGACAGTCTTATCTTAAATGTGCATCTAATTTTGAAATAACAAAAAAAACATGTCTACAATGGATTCTTAGCCTTATTTTCGATAACTAACTATTCATAAAAACATGGTGAGACATATTGTGCTAAGAGATCATCTCTTAAATGAAAAGACAAATCTTTTCTTATATTTTCTCTCTTCTCCACCTCAGCATTTATTCTACGTGGCACTCCTTCTTTTTAGGGTTCTACGTGGCACTCCTTTTTTTTAGACTTCTATGTGTCACTTCTAAGATAATGCCATTATACATGCCCTATTCGTTTTCCGATCACATAAAAAGTCATGAGATCAAAAAAGAAATGTGAGAATGTAGTTAGGTCGCTACTTCTTTAGATATGAGTCGCCATTTTAGGCTGGGTATGTCCTATGTTCCCCTTTATGTACATGCAAACATTGTGTGTTTTTCTGATGAAAGTAAATATTGTGGTTGATCAATATACTTGGAAAACAGCAATCCTACCGGGATGTCGTTCAGTGCATTGGTCAGTCAGGGCGTATCGCATTGTTACCGGTTGAGCTCGCGAAATTATTCTGCAATTCCTGCACCTGACCTGTGCATTGGTCACTCAGTCACAGAGTATATCGAACTCCAAGTGGCTTGCATTTTACATCGACCAGGCCATGTCTAGAACATCCAGTACATATCGTAATGCATTCTCTCCCGAGAAAATTACATACCATATCTAATCAAAATTCTGAAACGAAGCATCGGAATTCATCAGAATTCAGGTACGCGTCGTACTGGAGATACAAAAAACAGAGCAAGAAACAGAGTATATAAAGGACGCAAAGATCTTGCAACTGGCCGGATACAATTACACAAGAGAAAATGTCTTTTCGACAAGGAAAATTTTGGTAAAATGATGGAATTCCTAGTAGCAATGTAGGAGTAGCAGCAAGGTCAAGGTCAGGCGACGGTGACCTTGGCGCCGACGGCCTCGAGCTGCTTCTTGGCGTCCTCGGCCTCGTCCTTGCCGACGGCCTCCTTGAGCTTCTTGGGGAGGCCCTCGATGAGGTCCTTGGCGTCCTTGAGCGCCAGGTTGGTCAGCGCGCGCACCACCTTGATGGTCGCGATGCGGGCGCTGCTCGGCACCTCCTCGATCACCACGTCGAACTCCGTCTGCTCCGCGGGCGCCTCGGCCTCGGCCGCCGGTCCGGACGGGGCGGCCACGGCGGCGGCGGGCGCGAACGCGGCCGCCGACACGCCCAGGCGCTCCTGCAGGTGGTCCACCAGCCCGCGCGCCTCCTCCAGGGTCAGCCCCGCGATGGCGTCCCCCAGCTCCAGCACCTTCGGGGAGGCCGCGGCGGTTGAGGTGCAAGCGACGGCGACGGAGGGGCGGTGACCGTGGATGGGGAAGAATGGGTGTGGCCGGGGCAGGGAGGTGGTGGCGGGCTTGGCGTGGAGGAGGGAAAGGGCCGAGGAGAGAGCGGTGGAAGCCATTGCCGCCGTGGCGCTGAGTCTTTCTTGATGCTCTGCTCTGCTCTGCGCTCGGAGTTGGAAATGGCAGAGGGGAAGAAAAGAGGCGCGCGAAGATAAGATAAGAAGGTGTGTCATCACGTAGGAAACGAATATGACGTGCGTTAGCCACGACAGCTGCACATTTCTGACCGTCGGATCGGCAATGGACGGTGATCAGAATGCTTATAGTTTGTTCAAGAATCCATTCATGCAGAAAGAATCGATCCATGCAAAAGGAAGAAGATGACATCCATACATCAATCTAGCATCCCAGCTAATAGCATCCAAAAAAAGAATCTTGCAAGGGTAACTTGCGAGACTGCAATTGATCGACGCCCTGCATATTGTTTGTTCCCTTGGAATGATGGAAGGAATACGGTGAGTGGCAACCAACGTTGGATTGGATTGGATGGATCCTTAGCTTTGCCATGGATGCCGGCAAGGAACAACACAGCATAAATTGCAGAGTTCGCAAGCTCCAATCCTCCCCTTGTACACTAGACCAAACCCAGCCCTCGAGCTCACTCCAAGCATATATATCAACCCAAGCGCGAGAGATTACAAGTACGTGCGCCGCACATCGTCGTCGCCTTCATTCCACCGGTCACCACAGCGAGCATCAGCCGCGATGGCGTCGGCTGGCGAGGGGACGGGCATCATCATCCACGCGCGGCCGCTGCAGGACGCGGCGTCGGCCGGCGGCGGCGGCGGGGGGTCGTACACGGCGGTGTTCGTGGTGCTGGGCGTGATCGCGGCGCTGATCGTCATCTCCTGCCTCGTCGGCCAGGTGTGCACCAAGAAGCACCTGCGCGCGCGCCCGCGCAGGGACCGCGTCGCCTACTACGACGACGACCTCGAGGGCGGCGGGTACGGCCACGGCCACGGCGTCGCCAAGATGGAGGCTGCCGCGCCGGCCACGGTGACCGCGGTGGTGCCGGCCGCGGCGTCCGTGGAGATGCGGCAGGTGGCTTGACGGCGCAAGAGAGCGCGGTGCAGGAAGGGAAGCCGGCGTAGCATGGCATGGCATGGAATGATTTGGTTGAGACGCGTGTGTACGTACGCAGTCTTGTTCATGTGAACTCCCGTGTGAATAGAACGTGTCTCCATAGCCACGACTGTAAATATGAAATTTGTTGTGATTGTGATTATATATAGACGTGAAGTACTCCCTTCCTCTAAAAATACTTGTCTCAAACGAATGTATTTGGGTTACAGATTTAAATCCCCAAAAGTGTACAACTAAGGGGGTGTTTGTTTTCAGGGACTTTTTTGTGTAGGGACTAGAAAAAGTCCTTCTTAGAGACTTTTTTACCAAACGGGAGGGACTTTTTAGGGACTAAACTAGACATTTGGGACTAAATGGAGAAGACTCTCAAGGAGAGTCTTTTTGGGACTTTTTGAGACTTTTCCAACAATGCCCCTCCATGCATCCATTGGCCCGCCACCCCATGGTGTTATTTGATTGTTATTTTTCTATATACTAGGGGCAACATGGTCATTTAATAATCTCTAGGAAGGGACTAGGGACTTTTTAGTCTCTGGAAACAAACAATGAGGGACTTTTTAAGGACTAGAGACTTTTTAGTTGGAACTAGAAAAAGTCCTAGAACTTATGAACCAAACAGGGCCTAAATTTTAAATTCTTAGTATTGAGGCAGCAGAACTGCAGAAATATACGTATATTGCAGTGGGTCTGGTAGGAGCTAGAATCCTACCTGGTGTAGGGCGTAGGTTGTACGGGAAGGGGGAGGGTTGACGGAGATGCGATCACGGCTACCGCCGGCGGGGCGCCATGGCGCGATGAAGAAGAGGCGGCGGCGGCGCAAGAGGCGGCTAGGGTTAGTTCTCCCGGCTCTCTTTGGGAAGCCGAGCAAATGATGATTGCTTCTTGCTTGATTAGATTGATACATCTCCTCTCCTTATATAGAGAGGTTTACTTGACTCCTAAGCAAACGATCCTAATAATGATAAGATAATTTGGCTAAGCCCCTAATAACGATAAGATAACTTGGGCCACAACCCACTGGGCTAAGCCCCTAATATGTCGGTCATAACACTTCTCTCCGCCCGCACAAACAGCTCGTCCTCGAGCTGTAAGGTTGGCCACCGCGCGACACTCAAACGCGCGGGCGTAGTACATGGCCGTCTGGAGATCCTGGGGTCCCCGAAGCTCCACGTCCACGCGGATGTGATCCGGAAGTCCACCGACGAAGAGGTCGGCCCGCTGTTGTGCCGTCACGCCCGACGTGTGGCATGCCAGGGCGTGGAAATGGTCGGCGAAGTCCTGAACCTTGGAGGTGAAGGAAAGGCGGCCTAGCTCTGCCAGGCGGCTCGAGCGGATCGGTGGCCCAAAACGAAGGAGGCAAAGCTCGCAGAAGCGCTCTTAAGGGGGCATGCTGCCCTCGTCCTCCTCGAGGGCATAGTACTAGGTCTGTGCCGCGCCGCGTACATGGTAAGAGGCGAGCTAGGTACGCTCCGAGGCGAGGGTGCGCTGCCCGCGGAAAAACTGCTCGCACTGGTTGAGCCAGTTGAGGGGGTCCTCCGTGCCGTCATAAGTGGCGAAGTCCAGTTTGGCAAACCGCGGCGGTGTCTGAGTCGGAGCGCCGTGGACGACTGGCTCGGATGTGCGAAGCAGCGAGGATTGGGGCGCCCGGTCAGTATGGGCGCGGCCCGTGGAGTGCCTCGTGTTCCCGGAGGGATCGCCTAACTGCAGAGTGGGTGCCGGCGGGTCTCCAGCCGATGTGTAGATGGGTGGCGGCGATGATCCGGTCAGCCAGGCCGGTATTGGGGACGGCGACGGCAGGAAGCGCACTTGCTGGATCGATACGCCTCCCTGATGTCTACTACACAACCTTCTTCTTGTAGACATTGTTGGCCCTCCAAGTGCAGAGGTTTGTAGGACAGTAGCAAATTTCCCTCAAGTGGATGACCTAAGGTTTATCAATCCGTAGGAGGCGTAGGATGAAGATGGTCTCTCTCAAGGAACCCTGCAACCAAATAACAAAGAGTCTCTTGTGTCCCCAGCACACCCAATACAATGGTAAATTGTATAGGTGCACTAGTTCGGCGAAGAGATGGTGATACAAGTGGTATATGGATGGTAGATATAGGTTTTTGTAATCTGAAAATATAAAAACAACAAGGTAACTAATAATAAAAGTGAGCACAAACGGTATTGCAATGTGTTGAAACAAGGCCTAGGGTTCATACTTTCACTAGTGCAAGTTCCCTCAACAATAATAACATAATTGGATCATATAACTATCCCTCAACATGCAACAAAGAGTCACTCCAAAGTCACTAATAGCGGAGAACAAACGAAGAGATTATGGTAGGGTACGAAACCACCTCAAAGTTATTCTTTCCAATCAATCTGTTGGGCTATTCCTATAAGTGTCACAAACAGCCCTAGAGTTCGTACTAGAATAACACCTTAAGACACAAATCAACCAAAACCCTAATGTCACCTAGATACTCCAATGTCACCTCAAGTATCCGTGGGTATGATTATACGATATGCATCACACAATCTCAGATTCATCTATTCAACCAACCATAGAACCTCAAAGAGTGCCCCAAAGTTTCTACCGGAGAGTCAAGACGAAAACGTGTGCCAACCCCTATGCATAGGTTTATGGGCGGAACCCGCAAGTTGATCACCAAAACATACATCAAGTGAATCAATAGAATACCCCATTGTCACCACGGGTATCCCATGCAAGACATACATCAAGTGTTCTCAAATCCTTAAAGACTCAATCCGATAAGATAACTTCAAAGGGAAAACTCAATCCATTACAAGAGAGTAGAGGGGGAGAAACATCATAAGATCCAACTATAATAGAAAAGCTCCCGATACATCAAGATCGTACCACCTCAAGAACACGAGAGAGAGAGAGAGAGAGAGATCAAACAAGTAGCTATTGGTACATACCCTCAGCCCCGAGGGAGAACTACTCCCTCCTCGTCATGGAGAGCACCGGGATGATGAAGATGGCCACCGGAGAGGGATTGCCCCCTCTGGCAGGGTGCCTGAACGGGTCTAGATTGGTTTTCGGTGACTACGGAGGCTTCTGGCAGCGGAACTCCCGATCTATTGTCGTCCCCGAAGTTTTTAGGGTATATGGGTATATATGGGAGGAAGAAGTATGTCGGTGGACCTCCGGGCTGTCCACGAGGCAGGGGGCGCGCCCAGGGGGGTGGGAGCGCCCCCTACCCTCGTGGGCAGCCCGGGACTCTCCTGGTCCAATTTCGATACTCCGTGGGCTTCTTCTGGTCCAAAAATAAGTTCCGTGAAGTTTCAGGTCAATTGGACTCAGTTTGATTTTCCTTTTCTGCGATACTCTAAAACAAGGAAAAAACAGAAATTGGCACTGGGCTCTGGGCTAATAGGTTACTCCCAAAAATAATATAAAAGTGTTTAATAAGGCCCATAAACATCCAAAACAAATAATATAATAGCATGGAACAATAAAAAATTATAGATACGTTGGAGACGTATCAGCATCCCCAAGCTTAATTCCTGCTCGTCCTCGAGTAGGTAAATGATAAAAACAGAATTTTTGATGTGGAATGCTACCTAACATATTTCTCTAAGTAATTCTTCTTTATTGTGGCAAGAATATTCAGATCCATAAGAATCAAGACAAAAATTTAATATTGACATAGAAATAATAATACTTCAAGCATACTAACTAAGAAATTATGTCTCTTCAAAATAACATGGCCAAAGAGAGTTATCCCTACAAAATCATATAGTCTGGCTATGCTCCATCTTCACCACACAACGTATTCAAATCATGCACAACCCTGATGACAAGCCAAGCAATTGTTTCATACTTTTGATGTTCTCAAACTTTTTCAATCTTCACGCAATACATGAGCGCGAGCCATGGACATATCACTATAGGTGGAATAGAATGGTGGTTGTGGAGACGACAAAAGGGAGAAGATAGTCTCATATCAAGTAGGCGTATCAACGGGCTTTGGAGATGCCCATTAATAGATATCAATGTGAGTGAGTAGGGATAGCCATGCAACGGATGCACTAGAGCTATAAATGTATGAAAGCTCAACAAAAGAAACCAAGTGGGTGTGCATCCAACTTGCTTGCTCACGAAGACCTAGGGCACTTGAGGAGGCCCATTGTTGGAATATACAAGCCAAGTTCTATAATGAAAATTTCCACTAGTATATGAAAGTGACAAAACAAGAGACTCTCTATCATGAAGATCATGGTGCTACTTTGAAGCACAAGTGTGGAAAAAAGGATAGTAGCATTGTCCCTTTTTTTATTTGGCCTTTTTTGGCCTTTTTTTGGCCTCTCTTTTTTCCTTTTTTTCTTTTCTTGGCCTTTTTTTGGGGGGGGGGGGACAATGCTCTATTAATTATGATCATCACACTTATATTTATTTATAACTCAATGATTACAACTCGATACTAGAACAAGATATGACTCTATATGAATGCCTCCGGCGGTGTACCGGGATGTGCAATGACTCATGAGTGACATGTATGAAAGAATTATGAACGGTGGCATTGCCACAACTAAAATATCAACTACATGATCATGCAAAGCAATATGACAATGATGGAGCGTGTCATAATAAACGGAACAGTGGAAAGTTGCATGGCAATATATCTCGGAATGGCTATGGAAATGCCATAATAGGTAGGTATGGTGGCTATTTTGAGGAAGGTATATGGTGGGTTTATGGTACCGACGAAAAGGTGCACGGTATTAGAGAGGCTAGCAATGGTGGAAGGATGAGAGTGCGTATAATCCATGGACTCAACATTAGTCATAAAGAACTCACATACTTATTGCAAAAATCTATTAGTTATCGAAACAAAGTACTATGCGCATGCTCCTAGGGGGATAGATTGGTAGGAAAAGACCATCGCTCGTCCCCGACCGCCACTCATAAGGAAGACAATCAATAAATACATCATGCTCCGACTTCTTAACATAACGGTTCACCATACGTGCATGCTACAGGAATCACAAACTTCAACACAAGCATTTCTCAAATTCGCAACTACTCAACTAGCACGACTCTAATATCACCATCTCCATATCTCAAAACAATTATCAAGTATCAAACTTCTCTTAGTATTCAATGCATTTTACATGAAAGTATTTATTATATCCCTCTTGGATGCCCATCATATTAGGACTAGTTTCATAACCAAAGCAAACTACCATGATGTTCTAAAGATTCTCAAAATAATATAAGTGAAGCACGAGAGTTCATCTATTTCTTCAAAATAAAACCACCACCGTGCTCTAAAAAGGATATAAGTGAAGCAATAGAGCAAATGACAAACTACTACGAAAGATATAAGTGAAGATCAACGAGTAGTCGAATAATTGTGCAACTATATGAAGACTCTCTAACATTTAATAATTTCAGATCTTGGTATTTTATTCAAGCAGCAAGCAAAACTAAATAAAATAAAATGACGCTCCAAGCAAAACACATATCATGTGGTAAATAAAAATATAGCTCCAAGTAAAGTTACCGATGAACGAAGACGAAAGAGGGGATGCCTTCCGGGGCATCCCCAAGCTTAGGCTTTTGGTTGTCCTTGAATATTACCTTGGGGTACCTTGGGCATCCCCAAGCTTATGCTCTTGCCACTCCTTATTCCATAGTCCATCGAATCTTTACCCAAAACTTGAAAACTTCACAACACGAAACTTAATAGAAAACTCGTAAGCTCCGTTAGTATAAGAAAGCAAAACACCACTTCAAGGTACTGTAATGAACTCATTCTTGATTTATATTGGTGTTAAACCTACCGTATTCCAACTTCTCTATGGTTTATAAACTCTTTTACTAGCCATAGATTCATCAAAATAAGCAAACAACACACGAAAAACAGAATCTGTCAAAAACAGAACAGTCTGTAGTAATATGTAGCTAACACAAACTTCCGGAACCCCAAAAATTCTAAAATAAATTCTGGACGTGAGGAAGTTATCTATTAATCATCTGAAAAAATAATTAACTAAACAGCACTCTCAAATAAAAAATGGCAGCAATTCTCGTGAGCGCTAAGGTTTCTGTTTTTTACAGCAAGATTAAAAAGACTTTCCCCAAGTCTTCCCAACGGTTCTACTTGGCAAAAACACTAATTAAAACATAAAAAACACAATCATAACAGAGGATAGATGAAATCAAGGGACAAAAATAAAATTGGGTTGCCTCCCAACAAGCGCTATCGTTTAACGCCCCTAGCTAGGCATGATGATTTCAATGATGCTCACATGAAAGATAAGAATTGTGACATAAAGAGAGCATCTTGAAGAATATGACTAGCACATTTAAGTCTAACCCACTTCCTATGCATAGGGATTTTGTAATCAAACAATTTATGGGAACAGTAATCAACTAGCATAGGAAGGCAAAACAAGCATAACTTCAAAACTTTAAGCACATAGAGAGGAAACTTGATATTACTGTAATTCCTGCAAGCATATATTCCTCCCTCATAATAATTTTCAGTAGCATCATGAATGAATTCAACAATATAACCATCACATAAAACATTCTTTTCATGATCTACAAGCATATTTATTACTCTCCACATACGCAAATTTCTTCTTACGAATAGTAGTGGGAGCAAACTCAACAAAATAACTATCATGTGAGGCATAATCCAATTGAAAATTAAAATCAAGATGACAGGTTTCATGGATATCATTATTCTTTATAGCATACAAGTCATCACAATAATCATCATAGATAGCAACTTTGTTCTCATAATCAATTGGAACCTCTTCCAGAATAGTGGATTCATCAGAAAATAAAGTAATGACCTCTCCGAAACCACTTTCATCAACATAATCATCATAAATAGGAGGCATGCTTTCATCATAATAAATTTTCTCATCAAAACTTGGGGGACAAAAAATATCATCTTCATCAGCATATGAGGTAAACTCAATTCCATTTTTGTAGTTTTATTTTATAAACTAAACTAGTGATAAAACAAGAAACAAAAAGATTTGATTGCAAGATCTAAAGATATACCTTCAAGCGCTAACCTCCCCGGCAACGGCGCCAGAAAAGAGCTTGATGTCTACTACACAACCTTCTTCTTGTAGACGTTGTTGGGCCTCCAAGTGCAGAGGTTTGTAGGACAGTAGCAAATTTCCCTCAAGTGGATGACCTAAGGTTGATCAATCCGTAGGAGGCGTAGGATGAAGATGGTCTCTCTCAAGCAACCCTGCAACCAAATAACAAAGAGTCTCTTGTGTCCCCAACACACCCAATACAATGGTAAATTGTATAGGTGCACTGGTTCGGCGAAGAGATGGTGATACAAGTGGTATATGGAAACAACAAGGTAACTAATAATAAAAGTGAGCACAAACGGTATTGCAATGTGTTGAAACAAGGCCTAGGGTTCATATTTTCACTAGTGCAAGTTCCCTCAACAATAATAACATAATTGGATCATATAACTATCCCTCAACATGCAACAAAGAGTCACTCCAAAGTCACTAATAGCGGAGAACAAACGAAGAGATTATGGTAGGGTACAAAACCACCTCAAAGTTATTCTTTCCAATCAATCCGTTGGGCTATTCCTATAAGTGTCACAAACAGCCCTAGAGTTCGTACTAGAATAACACCTTAAGACACAAATCAACCAAAACCCTAATGTCACCTAGATACTCCAATGTCACCTCAAGTATCCGTGGGTATGATTATACGATATGCCTCACACAATCTCAGATTCATCTATTCAACCAACACATAGAACCTCAAAGAGTGCTGTCGGTGTCAAAACAATGTCGGTGTCAAAACCGGCGGATCTCGGGTAGGGGGTCCCGAACTGTGCGTCTAGGCCGGATGGTAACAGGAGGCAGGGAACATGATGTTTTACCCAGGTTCGGGCCCTCTTGATGGAGGTAAAACCCTACGTCCTGCTTGATTAATATTGATGATATGGGTAGTACAAGAGTAGATATACCACGAGATCAAGGAGGCTAAACCCTAGAAGCTAGCCTACGGTATGATTGTTGTATATGGAGTTGATCGCCTACGGACTACAACCCTCCGGTTTATATAGACACCGGATAGGGTTAGGGTTACATAGAGTCGGTTACAATGGTAGGAGATCTTGAATATCCGCATCAACAAGCTTGCCTTCCACGCCAAGGAAAGTCCCATCCGGACACGGGACGAAGTCTTCAATCTTGTATCTTCATAGTCCTGGAGTCCGGCTGGAGGTATAGTCCGGCTACCCGAACACCCCCTAATCCAGGACTCCCTCAGTAGCCCCCGAACCAGGCTTCAACGACATCGTGTCCGGCGCGCAGATTGTTTGGCATTGCAAGGCGGGTTCTTCTCCAAATCTTGTGTACCTGTAGGAATAATGTCCAATTTTTGTAATGTAGTGCTCCCCGGCTTCCACGCCCAATAACGACCGTCTTCCACATGTCAAACGAATGCGAAAAGCTGGGGCGTTTTTACATCCACACCCCTAGCCGTATAAACGAGCCGCCTATTTAACGGGATGGGGATTTAGGACCAAAACACATATTCTCCTTTCCGCGAGTTATCATTAGAGCGCTTCCAGCAAAGGTCCATTCCAACATGACCAGCCGTCGCAGCTCCTCCCCTCGCCCCTCCGGTCCCAAACCCGGGGACTGGGAGAGTTGCACCATCCCGCATAGCGAGTTAGTGTCGCTTCAGGCCAAGGGATTTCTCCCTCAGGCATATATGGTCCTGGTCCCAGCCGGTCTCGCCACCTACAATGGCGGAAAACAAGCGGAGAGCACCCCCAATCCTTCTAAAGGAGAGCGGGTGTGCCTCATCCCCTATCTAATAAGGGGACTGGGGTTTCCAATTCATTCATTTCTCCGCGGGCTTCTGGAGTTCTACGGCCTCCAGCTGCACAATCTCACGCCCGCCTCCGTATTACATATTGCGGGTTTCGTCGCCCTTTGCGAGCTATTTTTAGGCGTTGAGGCTCATTTCGCGCCGTGGAAGAGGTTATTCTGCATGGTGCCCCATTCTCGAGAGGGGTCTATATACTAAGTGGGCGGAGCCGAAGTATGGCGCATCGCCGGGACCGGATACCTATCCGGAACCCCAAAGAAGGCGTCCGAGGACTGGCCTTCGAAATGGTTTTATATAGATGACGTCCCGCTACCGGACCCTATCCGGGTCGGTCTCCCTGAGTTCAACAGTGCTCCAATGAAGAAACACTTGAGCTGGCGTTCGCGGAGCTCTCAGAGAGAAAGCGACAGAGACGTCCTTTACCTGATGGGCCGGATAAGACTGTTGGCTCATTCCGGACTAACCATGATTGGAGTCATGGCCGCATGCATTATGCGGGGGGTGCAGCCACTTCAATATAGAGGCCACCCCATGTGGGATTTCAACGGGAAGGATGACGCCACACGTTACGGTCGTAAGGGGCCGGCCTCAGCCGCCGCCTTAGTAAAGATCTTATCCTCTTTGTACAAGGGAGAAAAGGAGGAATTCCTCCGCGTCAACCCGCGGGCCGGATTCAGTATGTATGATCCTCCAAGTTGGGTAAGTGAACAATTGCGCTTGCCCGTTTGTTTTATACTCCCATGGTTAGATAGGTAGTCTAACGACTTCAATGCAGGAACTGGGACAGGAGGTAAATGATATAAGCAGCCGCCCTCCACAGCCCGAGGACCCAGAACGGTCCCTCAATCCGGACTCCGAAGAGGATCCGGACATATCGGTGGAGCTTATCGACGGGGTGTTCCATCAGCTAAGCAAGGACAATACCTTGGTAGCCATTATGGCGGATTACCCAGGGTTAATCCCGGCCTCCCAGGTGACAGAAACCGGGGCCTTATTCCCTTGAAAGAGATTCCACCCTCGCGTAGCCCGGTGTTTCTGACGACAGCCATGTTTTGCAGGGGAGATTTCCGAGGCAGGAGGCCGAACCTGCGCTCCTCCTCCATGGCGTCCAAGTTGTCCTGCCGATCGAGCTCGGCTTCTCTTTCTTTGTACATGCGCACTTTAGGTGAGTCATGAATTATGTCGAAGGGCAGAACTGCTTCTGCGCCGTACACCATAAAAAATGGTGTGTACCCGGTGGTGCGATTTGGCGTGGTCCGCAGCCCCCATAGCACGGAGTCGAGCTCCTCTACCCAGTGCGTGTTAGATTCCTTGAGGGACCGCACCAGTTTGGGTTTGATGCCGCTCATGATAAGACCATTTGCACGTTCGACCTGGCCATTGGTTTGTGGGTGATAGACGGAAGCATAATCGAGCTTGATGCCCATGTTTTTGCACCAGAGTTTTACCTCGTCGGCGGTAAAATTTGTACCATTGTCGGTTATGATGCTGTGGGGGACGCCATAACGGTGTACAACCCCTGATATGAAGTCTATCACAGGTCCGGATTCGGCCGTTTTAACAGGCTTGGCTTCTATCCATTTGGTGAACTTATCCACCATGACCAGTAAGTATTTTTTCCTATGGGTTCCACCTTTAAGGGGTCCGACCATGTCAAGCCCCCAGACCGCAAAAGGCCAGGTGACGGGTATAGTTTGGAGTGCGGTGGGTGGCATATGGCTTTGGTTGGCAAAAAGTTGGAAACCAGCGCATCGTTGGACTAGGTCCTGAGCGTCTGCTCGGGCCGTCGGCCAGTAAAAGCCTGTACGGAAAGCCTTGCTAACGAGCGACCGAGCAGCGGCGTGGTGACCACCGAGTCCGGCATGAATTTCAGCCAGGAGGTTCCGCCCTTCCTCTTCGGAGATGCACCTTTGAAGGACTCCGATAGTGCTTTTCTTATAAAGTTCTCCCTCATGGACTCTGTAGGCTTTAGATCGCCGCACTATGCAGCGGGCCTCGTTTTGGTCCTCCGGGAGTTCCTGCCTAGTAAGGTAGGCTAGGAATGGTTCTGTCCACGGGGCGATAACCGCCATTATTACGTGGGCTGAAGGTGTAATTTCGTTGGCAGAGCCTCCAATTGTGTCAGATTGTTCGGCGTTGAGTGGTGTGGCTGGGTTCGGGCTGTTATTTGCGGGTTCCCCCTCCCATGCTACGGATGGCTTGAACAATCTTTCCAAAAAGACGTTGGGGGGGGGGGCCTGCATCGCGTTTTGCTCCGATGCGTGCTAGGACGTCCGCCGCTTGATTGTTTTCTCGGGCTATATGGTGAAACTCCAGCCCTTCGAACCAAGCTGACATTTTTAGGATGGCGTCGCGGTAAGCTGCCATTTTTGGTTCCTTGGCGTCGAAGTCTCCATTTATTTGGGATATCGCGAGGTTTGAATCCCCGCGTACCTCTAGGCACTGGATACCCATGGATACTGCTATCCGGAGGCCATGTAGGAGGGCCTCATATTCGGCTGCATTGTTGGAATCCGTGTACATGATTTGGAGCACATATTGGACTGTGTCTCCTCTGGGGGACGTCAGGACGACGCCGGCCCCCAGTCCGGCCAACATTTTGGAGCCGTCGAAATGCATAATCCAATTTGAATATGTGCCGTACTCTTTAGGGAGCTCGGCCTCCGTCCATTCTGCGACGAAGTCGGCCAAAACTTGCGATTTAATAGCACGCCGGCTTATAGGTTATATCGAACAGGAGAAGCTCGATGGCCCATTTTGCAATCCGGCCCGTTGCATCGCGGTTGTTGATAATATCATTTAGTGGCACTTCCGAGGCTACTGTTATGGAACACTCTTGAAAGTAGTGTCGTAGCTTCCGGGATGCCATGAATACCGCGTATGCAATTTTTTGATAATGCGGGTACCGTGATTTGCATGGAGTGAGGACAGTGGACACGTAGTAGACCGGCCTTTGAAGGGGGAATTTGTGTCCGTCCGTTTCCCGCTCGACAACGAGCACCGCGCTGACAACTTGGTGTGTTGCTGCAATGTACAATAACATTGGTTCGCCGGTGATTGGCGCGGCCAGGACTGGGTTTGTTGCCAATATGGCTTTTATTTCATCAAGTCCGGCCGTGGCGGCATCCGTCCACTCGACGTGTTCGGTGCGCCGAAGGAGGCGATAAAGGGGTAGTGCCTTTTCTCCCAAGCGGGAGATGAAGCGGCTTAAAGCCGCCACGCACCCGGTTAATTTTTGTATTTGTTTAAGGTCCTTTGGGGCATCCAATTGTGACAAAGCTCGGATCTTGGCTGGGTTTGCTTCAATTCCTCTACCGGATACAATGAAGCCCAAGAGCTTTCCGGCTGGAACGCCGAAGACGCATTTTTCTGGGTTGAGCTTGATGTCATATTGTCGGAGGTTATTGAATGTAAGCCTCAAGTCGTTTACTAGGGATTCGACATGTCTTGATTTGACGACCACATCATCCACATACGCCTCCACTGTTTTGCCGATCTGGTTTGCCAGACATGTCTGGATCATGCGCTGATATGTTGCGCCGGTGTTTTTCAGCCCGAAGGGCATTGTGTTGAAGCAGAATGGGCCGTATGGTGTGATGAATGCTGTTGCAGCTTGGGTCTGATTCTGTCATCTTGATTTGATGGTAACCGGAGTATGCGTCGAGGAAACACAACAAATCGTGTCCTGCGGTGGCATCGATAATTTGATCGATGCGGGGGAGGGGGAAGGGATCTTTTGGGCAAGCCTTGTTAAGGTCTTTAAAATCGACACACAGGCGCCAGGATTTGTCCTTCTTTGGTACCATCACCAGGTTTGCTAGCCAGTCCAGATGTTTTATGTCTCTGATGAATCCGGCCTCCAATAGCTTGGCTAGCTCCTCTCCCATAGCCTGTCTCTTGGGTTCGGAAAAACGCCGAAGGGCTTGTTTGACAGGTTTAAATCCTTTTAGGATATTTAAGCTGTGTTCGGCCAGCCTGCGTGGGACGCCTGGCATGTCTGAAGGGTGCCAGGCGAAGATGTCCCAGTTCTCTCGTAGGAACTCTCGCAGTGCGGCGTCTGCATCAGGGTTCAGTCGTGCCCCGATTGAAGCTGTTTTATTGGGGTCCGTTGGATGGACCTGGAATTTGACTATTTCGTCGGCTGGCTTGAAGGATGTGGATTTGGATCTCTTATCGAGTATCACATCATCCCTGTTAACCGTGGAGCCCAGCACAGTCAGTTCCTCGACCGCTAAGGCTTCGGATAGCGCCCCAAGGGCTAATGCGGCCGTCTTGTTTTCGGCGCGGAGTGCTATGTCCGGATCACTAGCTAGAGTGATAATTCCATCCGGCCCGGGCATCTTAAGCTTCATGTACCCGTAATGGGGTATTGCTTGAAAGATTGTGAATGCTTCCCGCGCTAGTAAAGCGTGATATCCGCTCTTAAACGGGGCCACCTGAAATGTGACTTCTTCGGACCTGTAATTATCCGGCGTGCCGAACACTACATCTAGTGTGATTTTTCCCGTGCAGCGCGCTTCCCGACTGGGGATTATTCCTCTAAAGGTTGTGTTGCTTCGCTCGACACGGTTCCAGTCTATTTCCATTTTTTGAAGGGTTTCCTCATAAATGAGGTTCAGTCCGCTGCCTCTATCCATGAGCACCTTGGTGAGGCGAAAGCCGTCCACTATGGGACTGAGGACCAATGCGGCTGGTGCTCGGGCTATTCAGAATCTAGGTTCATCACTTGCGTTGAAGGTAATGGTAGTGTCGCTCCATGGATTTATTGTTGCAACTTGATAGACTTCGGCGAGGCTGCAGAGTGTTCTTTTTCGCACATTGTTTGATGCAAAAGTCTCGAAGATTGTGAGAACGGTACTGGTGTCCTTGGGCTGGCTTTCTGCGGCCTCCGGAATTAAGAGGTCCTCGCCGATTTTGGCCACCTGCCGGAGTATCCAACATGCTCTAAGGCTGTGAGTTGGTGTGGCGTCCTCTGTACTGTGAATTCTACAGGGTCCATCAAGCCATCTTTCCAGTACGGTTCCATGCCCTGTAGAGGGTTTTGGCTTTTTGGTGTTTATCCCGGGTGTCCTGTGATGATGCACCCTCTTAGTTCGGACGGGATTACTATTCAAGGCCGGATTATCCCAAAAATTTATTTCGGTTTTCCAGGCGCTTTCCATCCAACAGTATTTTTGTACTATGGACGCCAAGTCAGCGAAGCGTGTGATATCACGACGACTTACGGCGTTAAGGATTCCCTTGTCCGTGCAATTACTGCAAAAAATTGAGACCGCGTCTTCCTCGCGGCAATCGTTTATCCTGTTCATAACCAGGAGGAATCTGGCCCAGTAATGATGTACTGTTTCCTCGGGCCTCTGCCTGATTTGGGAGAGATCGCTTATGATTGGGTGGGCGGGTGTCGTTGAATCTTAAACCTGACCCAATCAAAGATTCGGAGGCCGAAGAGTTTCCGAACTCTGAAGTTTGGATTCTTGGATGTTGTCCAATGAATCTGGCCCGTTGCCTGATCCTAAGCTCAGGTCTTGAGTTATATCTCCCCCTCCGCGGGTATCCGGCTTGGAGGGGTCGGGAATTCGGACGTAGCTAGTCCTCAAAATAGATGAAGGGTCGCCGCACAGTGTCTCTACCACGGCAACGTGGTGGGTGACTTGGGGAGAGTTAATTTCTCTTAGATCAGGTTTAAGCCCAACCTGGTCGTAATCTGCAGCGACCCCTAGGGCTGCGATGCGATCCAAGAGCTCGTTTACGGAAGAGAGCTCCATTGGATCTAGCTGCTCGACGAGCTCCGAGCTGACGTGTATGTTGCTTTTGATGACCCGAGAGGTCACCGTCGGCGCAACAGCCAAACAGACGGTCATGAGGAAACCACCTAGCCGGAGGGTTTGGCCGACAACCAAGGCTCCCTTAGCAACGGCGCCGTCTTTAAAGACGGGAGGAGGCATCCTTCCTGATTGTGACGGCACAGAGGAACTCTCAATGAAAGCACCAATGTCGGTGTCAAAACCGGCGGATCTCGGGTAGGGGTCCCGAACTGTGCGTCTAGGCCGGATGGTAACAGGAGGCAGGGAACACGATGTTTTACCCAGGTTCGGGCCCTCTTGATGGAGGTAAAACCCTATGTCCTGCTTGATTAATATTGATGATATGGGTAGTACAAGAGTAGATCTACCACGAGATCAAGGAGGCTAAATCCTAGAAGCTAGCCTACGGTATGATTGTTGTATATGGAGTTGATCGCCTACGGACTACAACCCTCCGGTTTATATAGACACCGGATAGGGTTAGGGTTACATAGAGTTGGTTACAATGGTAGGAGATCTTGAATATCCGCATCGCCAAGCTTGCCTTCCACGCCAAGGAAAGTCCCATCCGGACACGAGACGAAGTCTTCAATCTTGTATCTTCATAGTCCTGGAGTCCGGCTGGAGGTATAGTCCGGCTACCCGAACACCCCCTAATCCAGGACTCCCTCAGTAATGTCGGTGTCAAAACCGGCGGATCTCGGGTAGGGGGTCCCGAACTGTGCGTCTAGGCCAGATGGTAACAGGAGGCAGGGAAAATGATGTTTTACCCAGGTTCGGGCCCTCTTGATGGAGGTAAAACCCTACGTCCTGCTTGATTAATATTGATGATATGGGTAGTACAAGAGTAGATCTACCACGAGATCAAGGAGGCTAAACCCTAGAAGCTAGCCTACGGTATGATTGTTGTATATGGAGTTGATCGCCTACGGACTACAACCCTCCGGTTTATATAGACACCGGATAGGGTTAGGGTTACATAGAGTTGGTTACAATGGTAGGAGATCTTGAATATCCGCATCGCCAAGCTTGCCTTCCACGCCAAGGAAAGTCCCATCCGGACACGGGACGAAGTCTTCAATCTTGTATCTTCATAGTCCTGGAGTCCGGCTGAAGGTATAGTCCGGCTATCCGAACACCCCCTAATCCAGGACTCCCTCAGTAGCCCCCGAACCAGGCTTCAATCACGACGAGTCGGACGCGCAGATTGTTCGGCATTGCAAGGCGGGTTCCTCTCCAAATCTTGTGTACCTGTAGGAATAATGTCCGATTTTTGTAAAGTAGTGCTCCTCGGCTTCCACGCCCAATAATGGCCGTCTTCCACATGTCAAACGAATACGAAAAGCCGGGGCGTTTTTACATCCACACGCCTAGCCGTATAAACGAGTTGCCCATTTAACGGGATGGGGATTTAGGTCCAAACCACATCTTCTCATTTCCGCGAGTTATCATCAGAGAGCTTCCAGCAAAGGTCCATTCCAACATGACCAGCCGTCGCAGCTCCTCCCCTCGCCCCTCCGGTCCCAAGCCCGGGCACTGGGAGAGTTGCACCATCCCGCATAGCGAGTTAGTGTCGCTTCAGGCCAAGGGATTTCTCCCTCAGGCATACATGGTCCCGGTCCGAGCCGGTCTCGCCACCTACAATGGTGGAAAACAAGCGGAGAGCACCCCCAATCCTTCTAAAGGAGAGCGGGTGTGCCTCGTCCCCTATCTAATAAGGGGACTGGGATTTCCAATTCATCCATTTCTCCGCGGGCTTCTGGAGTTCTACGGCCTCCAGCTGCACAATCTCACGCCCGCCTCCGTATTGCATATTGCGGGTTTCGTCGCCCTTTGCGAGCTATTTTTAGGCGTTGAGGCTCATTTCGTGCTGTGGAAGAGGTTATTCTGCCTGGTGCCGCGTTCTCAAGAGGGGTCTATATACCAAGTGGGCGGAGCCGAAGTATGGCGCATCGCTGGGACCGGATACCTATCCGGAACCCCAAAGAAGGCGTCCGAGGACTGGCCTTCGAAATGGTTTTATATAGATGACGTCCCGCTACCGGACCCTATCTGGGTCGGTCTCCCTGAGTTCAACAGTGCTCCATTGCAGAAACGATTGAGCTAGCGTCCACGGAGCTCTCAGAGAGAAAGCGACATAGACGTCCTTTACCTGATGGGCCGGATAAGACTGTTGGCTCATTCCGGACTAACCATGATTGGAGTCATGGCCGCATGCATTATGCCGGGGGTGCAGCCGCTTCAATATAGAGGCCACCCCATGTGGGATTTCAACGGGGAGGATGACGCCACACGTTACGGTCATAAGGGGCCGGCCTCAGCCGCCACCTTAGTAAAGATCTTATCCTCTTTGTACAAGGGAGAAAAGGAGGAATTCCTCCGCGTCAACCCGCGGGCCGGATTCAGTATGTATGATCTTCCAAGTTGGGTAAGTGAACAATTGCGCTTGCCCGTTTGTTTTATACTCCCATGGTTAGATAGGTAGTCTAACGACTTCAATGCAGGAACTGTGACAGGAGGTAAAGGATATAAGCAGCTGCCCTCCACAGCCCGAGGACCCAGAATGGTCCCTCAATCCGGACTCCGAAGAGGATCCGGACATATCGGTGGAGCTTATCGACGGGGTATTCCATCAGCTAAGCAAGGACAATACCTTGGTAGCCATTACGGCGGATTACCCAGGGTTAATCCCGGCCTCCCAGGTGACAGAAACCGGGGCCTTATTCCCTTGAAAGAGATTACACCCTCGCGTAGCCCGGTGTTTCTAACAATATCCATGTTTTGCAGGGGAGATTTCCGAGGCAGGAGGCCGAACCTGCGGCGGCTAGCCAACGAGGGGCCGCAGGGCCCCGCGGGGCAAAAAAGAATGAAGTCCGGACTGAGATGCCGGCGCAAAGGTATAGAGCACCCACTGTTTCCCTAGAGTTATTCTGTCAGGGCATATTAACGTTCATGCTATCTTCAGAACGAAGAGACCTCGCCAGACTACATCCGGAGAGGTTGCCAATCGCGCCTCCACCAGCCAGGCTCCAATGTCTGGCCAGGAAGCGGAGGCGAGCACAAGGCGCGAACCGGACGCTCCTCCGACAGAGGATGCGGACAGGCTGTCTGCCACAAATTCTGAAGTGGAGAGTGCAATGAACCACAAGCGTCGCTGGACAATTCTACGCGACGCTTGTTTCTCCCAAGAGGCTTTAGATGCCTTTAATTCGGGAGATGCGTACCTCCGTGCCGCTCAAAATGGTTTAGCCAGAGCCACGGAGCAGTATGTAAAAGACATACGGGTAAGAAAATTTTGGTTAAATATATATATGCCAGTAGCCCCCAAGACTTGAAGCAGTTAGAGCAACTGATTTAAGGATCATTTAATATGTAGTTTCTTACAGAGAAGAATACCGTACTGTCCCAGGAGCTGGAAAAGTGCAAGGCCCAACTAGAGGCCGCACTAGCCGCAGCAGGGGAGCCCAAAGAGACCCCCTCAGGTAAGATACACTTCGAAAGATTACTATTGTGCGGTGTGGGTGCAAATCTGACAAATCATATTGCAGATGGCGCCGGACTCGATCCGGACAAGCAACAACTCTTACGCCGGCTAAAGGCCGGTGAGAGTATGTTGACAAAGGTGAGGCGAGAGAAGAATGATCTTCAGGATGCCAACACCAAGCTGGACGTCGAACTTAAAGATGTTCATGGCCAGCTGTCGGACTCCACGACGGAGAATCAGCGGCTTCGACGCGGTATTTTTAGTAAGTGCTTGAACGAACTTTGAAAAAAGAGTTTGGCGAGGAAGTCAACTAACAGAGTAATGTCTGTAGGTATGCTCACAGGTCGTCCTGCAGAGGAGATGCCCGGTTCTATGGGTGACCTTCTTCCCGAACTCTTGCAACTGCACGAGCGAATTCGGCAGGCGATGCGGGATATTGCCCAAGCCTTATGGCCTACCCACTCCGTGCCCGAGGACCTTAGAGAGCTTGCCGAGAAGCTGAAGGGAGCTCGGCGGCGCTTCCGGTTGTGGAAGATATCGGCCTGCCGACAAGGCGCTAGGGAGGCCTGGGCCATGGTGAAGACTCGTTTTACGAAGTTTGACCCAAACCACATGGCCAAGGTCGGACCAGTGGGGCCTGACGGGAAGGAGATCCCTGTAAGCTTAGTATACGGCCAAGTAGAGTTGGCCGCGAAGTATTCCCAGCAGGACTGTAAATTAGACAGCCTGTTAGATGGTATAGAAGAGGAATACAATTAGTCAGAATGACTGTGTAATTTTGAATTGACATGTGTAATGCCTTCTAGCCGGATTGTAGATCGTTTGTCGTTGCTGACCTTTTCGCTTCAACCTCGGGACCTGACGGTCCGGAGTGTGTCTGAATACCCTAGCGGTTATATAAGAACCAGGGTATGCGTGGAGACCAGGCGTAGGGGTCATCAGTGCTTTATCAGACAAGTGCCCAACTAGTTATGTTATATTACATGGTTAGTAAGAAACATCTTCCAGAGAGAATAGTTCCGTTAAGGGTTCCTTTCGCTGGGAGGCATGCCCTAAGGTGCATGTCCGGACTGCATGAAGAGACGCAGAAAAAAGGCATATGGGGGCGCGTAAAATGAGTAAAAAGATCATCTTTTATTTCACCGACCGAATATTCCCTTAAGAACGCTAGCTTTCGGCTTCACCTAGTCTGAGGTACACATCCGGCTGATCCGGCAGGAACAATCGCAGAGGTGCTCCCTTTACCGCCTAGCCGAACAATCGGGAATGTAGGGGTAAGCAAAGGAGCCAGGCAACCTAGCTTGGCCAAAACTTAAGTCATATCGATTCATATAATGGTGAAGAAAAAAGGTACATGTGGAAGTTTGACGCATGTGTTGGGCGTGAAGCCCGTATAAATAAGCTTCTGTTAAAGAAGCCCCCAGGTTTAATGAGCGCGAGTGGCGCGTCACTCGATGAGCCTTTAAGGGCTATGAAAGAAAAAAAATGGGAAGGAGAGAAATGTAAGACAGAAAAATACAAAAAGGGATGGACAGAGGAAGGAGATGAACACAGAGTCCGGCGCTAGGCATAAAATCTTCGGAGACGGGTGGCGTTCCACGGGTTCGGCTCGAGTCGGTTGTTCGACGCATCTCGTAGGCGGTACGCCCCACTAGTCAGCACTTGGTCGATTATGAATGGACCTTCCCACTTGGGCTTGAGTTTGTCCTTTTTCTTATCCGGCAGGCGTAGAACTAGTTTGCCAACATTGTAATTTTTGGCCCGTACTTCTCTGCTTTGATATCTTCGGGCCTGCTGTTGATAAAATGCGGAACGGGCTTTTGCCACATCGCGCTCCTCCTCCAAGGCGTCCAAGTTGTCCTGCCGATCGAGCTTGGCTTCTCTTTCTTCGTACATGCGCACTCTAGGTGAGTCATGAATTATGTCGCAGGGCAGAACTGCTTCTGCGCCGTACACCATAAAAAATGGTGTGTACCCGGTGGTGCGATTTGGCGTGGTCCGTAGCCCCCATAGCACGGAGTTGAGCTCCTCTACCCAGTGCGTGTTAGATTCCTTGAGGGACCGCACCAGTCTGGGTTTGATGCCGCTCATGATAAGACCATTTGCACGTTCGACCTGGCCGTTGGTTTGTGGGTGATAGACGGAAGCATAATCGAGCTTGATGCCCGTCGGCGGTAAAATTTGTACCGTTGTCGGTTATGATGCAGTGGGGGACGCGATAATGGTGTACAACCCCTGATATGAAGTCTATCACAGGTTCGCATTCGGCCGTTTTAACAGGCTCTGCTTCTATCCATTTGGTGAACTTATCCAAGATGACCAGTAAGTATTTTTTCCTATGGGTTCCACCTTTAAGGGGTCCGGCCATGTCAAGCCCCCAGACCGCAAAAGGCCAGGTGATGGGTATAGTTTGGAGTGCGGTGGGTGGCATATGGCTTTGGTTGGCAAAAAGTTGGCAACCAGCGCATCGTTGGACTAGGTCCTGAGCGTCTGCTCGGGCCGTCGGTCAATAAAAGCCTGTACGGAAAGCCTTGCTAACGAGAGACCGAGCAGCGGCGTGGTGACCATCGAGTCCGGCATGAATTTCAGCCAGGAGGTTCCACCCTTCCTCTTCGGAGATGCACCTTTGAAGGACTCTGGTAGTGCTTTTCTTATAAAGTTCTCCCTCATGGACTCTGTAGGCCTTAGATCGCCGCACTATGCAGCGGGCCTCGTTTTGGTCCTCCGGGAGTTCCTGCCTAGTAAGGTAGGCTAGGAATGGTTCTGTCCACGGGGCGACAACCGCCATTATTACGTGGGATGAAGGTGTAATTTCGTTGGCAGAGCCTCCATTTGTGTCAGATTGTTCGGCGTCGAGTGGTGCGGCTGGGTTCGGGTTGTTATTTGCGGGTTCCCCCTCCCATGCTACGGATGGCTTGAACAATCTTTCCAAAAAGACGTTGGGGGGGGCTGCATCGCGTTTTGCTCCGATGCGTGCTAGGACGTCCGCCGCTTGATTGTTTTCTCGGGCTATATGGTGAAATAGCGGCCCTTCGAACCGAGCTGACATTTTTAGGATGGCGTCGCGGTAAGCTGCCATTTTTGGGTCCTTGGCGTCGAAGTCTCCATTTATTTGTGTATCGCGAGGTTTGAATCCCCGCGTACCTCTAGGCGCTAGATACCCATGGATACTGCTATCCGGAGGCCATGTAGGAGGGCCTCATATTCGGCTGCATTGTTGGAATCCGTGTACATGATTTGGAGCACATATTGGACTGTGTCTCCTGTGGGGGACGTCAGGACGACGCCGGCCCCCAGTCCGGCCAACATTTTGGAGCCGTCGAAATGCATAATCCAATTTGAATATGTGCCGTACTCTTTAGGGAGCTCGGCCTCCGTCCATTCTGCGACGAAGTCGGCCAAACCTTGCGATTTAATAGCTCGCCATGGCTTACAGGTTATATCGAATGGGAGAAGCTCGATGGCCCATTTTGCAATCCGGCCCGTTGCATCGCGGTTGTTGATAATATCGTTTAGTGGCACTTCCGAGGCTACTGTTATGGAACACTCTTGAAAGTAGTGTCGTAGCTTTTGGGATGCCATGAATACCGCGTATGCAATTTTTTGATAATGCGGGTACCGTGATTTGCATGGAGTGAGGACACTGGACATGTAGTAGACCGGCCTTTGAAGGGGGAATTTGTGTCCGTCCGTTTCCCGCTCGACAACGAGCATCGCACTGACAACTTGGTGTGTTGCTGCAATTTACAATAACATTGGTTCGCCGGTGATTGGCGCGGCCAGGATTGGGTTTGTTGCCAATATGGCTTTTATTTCATCAAGTCTGACCGTGGCGGCATCCGTCCACTCGAAGTGTTCGGTGCGCCGAAGGAGGCGATAAAGGGGTAGTGCCTTTTCTCCCAAGCGGGAGATGAAGCGGCTTAAAGCCGCCACGCACCCGGTTAATTTTTGTATTTGTTTAAGGTCGTTTGGGACATCCAATTGTGACAAAGCTCGGATCTTGGCTGGGTTTGCTTCAATTCCTCTACCGGATACAACGAAGCCCAAGAGCTTTCCGGCTGGAACGCCGAAGACGCATTTTTCTGGGTTGAGCTTGATGTCATATTGTCGGAGGTTATCGAATGTAAGCCTCAAGTCGTTTACTAGGGATTCGACATGTCTTGATTTGACGACCACATCATCCACATACGCCTCCACTGTTTTGCCGATCTGGTTTGCCAGACATGTCTGGATCATGCGCTGATATGTTGCGCCGGTGTTTTTCAGCCCGAAGGGCATTGTGTTGAAGCAGAATGGGCCGTATGGTGTGATGAATGCTGTTGCAGCTTGGTCTGATTCTGTCATCTTGATTTGATGGTAACCGGAGTATGCGTCGAGGAAACACAACAAATCGTGTCCTGCGGTGGCATCGATAATTTGATCGATGCGGGGGAGGGGGAAGGGATCCTTTGGGCAAGCCTTGTTAAGGTCTTTAAAATCGACACACAGGCGCCAGGATTTGTCCTTCTTTGGTACCATCACCAGGTTTGCTAGCCAGTCCGGATGTTTTATGTCTCTGATGAATCCGGCCTCCAATAGCTTGGCTAGCTCCTCTCCCATAGCCTGTCTCTTGGGTTCGGAAAAACGCCGAAGGGCTTGTTTGACAGGTTTAAATCCTTTTAGGATATTTAAGCTGTGTTCGGCCAGCCTGCGTGGGATCCCTGGCATGTCTGAAGGGTGCCAGGAGAAGATGTCCCAGTTCTCTCGTAGGAACTCTCGCAGTGCGGCATCTGCATCAGGGTTCAGTCGTGCCCCGATTGAAGCTGTTTTATTGGGGTCCGTTGGATGGACCTGGAATTTGACTATTTCGTCGGCTGGCTTGAAGGATGTGGATTTGGATCTCTTATCGAGTATCACATCATCCCTGTTAACCGTGGAGCCCAGCACAGTCAGTTCCTCGACCGCTAAGGCTTCGGATAGCGCCCCAAGGGCTAATGCGGCCGTCTTGTTTTCGGCGCGGAGTGCTATGTCCGGATCACTAGCTAGAGTGATAATTCCATCCGGCCCAGGCATCTTAAGCTTCATGTACCCGTAATGGGGTATTGCTTGAAAGATTGTGAATGCTTCCCGCCCTACTAAAGCGTGATATCCGCTCTTAAACGGGGCCACCTGAAACATGACTTCTTCGGACCTGTAATTATCCGGCGTGCCGAACACTACATCTAGTGTGATTTTTCTCGTGCAGCGCGCTTCCCGACTAGGGATTATTCCTCTAAAGGTTGTGTTGCTTCGCTCGATGCGGTTCTAGTCAATTTCCATTTTTTGAAGGGTTTCCTCATAAATGAGGTTCAGTCCGCTGCCTCCATCCATGAGCACCTTGGTGAGGCGAAAGCCGTCCACTATGGGACTGAGGACCAATGCGGCTGGTGCTCGGGCTGTTCGGAATCTAGGTTCATCACTTGCGTTGAAGGTAATGGCAGTGTCACTCCATGGATTTACTGTTGCAACTTGATAGACTTCGGCGAGGCTGCGAAGTGTTCTTTTTAGCACATTGTTTGATGCGAAAGTCTCGAAGACTGTGAGAACGGTACTGGTGTCGTTGGGCTGGCTTTCTGCGGCCTCCGGAATTAAGAGGTCCTCGCCGATTTTGGCCACCTGCCGGAGTATCCAACATGCTCTAAGGCTGTGAGTTGGTGTGGCGTCCTTTGTACTGTGAATTCTACAGGGTCCATCAAGCCATCTTTCCAGTACGGTTCCATGCCCTGTAGAGGGTTTTGGCTTTTTGGTGTTTATCCCTGGTGTCCTGTGATGATGCACCCTCTTAGTTTGGACGGGATTACTATTCAAGGCCGGATTATCCCAAAAATTTATTTCGGTTTTCTAGGCGCTTTCCATCGCACAGTATTTTTGTACTATGGACGCCAAGTCAGCGAAGCGTGTGATATCACGACGACTTACGGCGTTAAGGATTCCATTGTCCGTGCAATTACTGCAAAAAATTGAGACTGCGTCTTCCTCGCGGCAATCCTTTATCCTGTTCATAACCAGGAGGAATCTGGCCCAGTAATGATGTACTGTTTCCTCGGGCCTCTGCCTGATTTGGGAGAGATCGCTTATGATTGGGTGGGCGGGTGTCGTTGAATCTGAAACCTCACCCAATCCAAGATTCGGAGGCCGAAGAGTTTCTGAACTTTGAAGTTCGGATTCTTGGATGTTGTCCAGTGAATCTGGCCCGTTGCCTGATCCTAAGCTCAGGTCTTGAGTTATATCTCCCCCCTCCGCGGGTATCCGGCTTGGAGGGGTCGGGAATTCAGACGTAGCTAGTCCTCAAAATAGATGAAGGGTCGCCGCACAGCATCTCTACCACGACAACGTGGTGGGTGACTTGGGGAGAGTTAATTTCTCTTAGATCGGGTTTAAGCCCAACCTGGTCGTAATCCGTAGCGAACCCCAGGGCGGCGATGCGATCCAAGAGCTCATTTACGGAAGAGAGCTCCATTGGATCTAGCTGCTCGACGAGCTCCGAGCTGACGTGTAGGTTGCTTTTGATGACCCGAGAGGTCACCGTCGGCGCAACAGCCGAACAGGCGGTCATGAGGAAACCACCTAGCTAGAGGGTTTGGCCGACAGCCAAGGCTCCCTTAGCAACGACGCCGTCTTTAAAGACGGGAGGAGGAATCCTTCCTGATTGTGACGACACAGAGGAACTCTCAATGAAAGCACCAATGTCGGTGTCAAAACCGGCGGATCTCGGGTAGGGGGTCCTGAACTGTGCGTCTAGGCCGGATGGTAACATGAGGCAGGGAACACGATGTTTTACCCAGGTTCGGGCCCTCTTGATGGAGGTAAAACCGTACGTCCTGCTTGATTAATATTGATGATATGGGTAGTACAAGAGTAGATCTACCACGAGATCAAGGAGGCTAAACCCTAGAAGCTAGCCTACGGTATGATTGTTGTATATGGAGTTGATCGCCTACGGACTACAACCCTCTGGTTTATATAGACACCGGATAGGGTTAGGGTTACATAGAGTCGGTTACAATGGTAGGAGATCTTGAATATCCGCATCGCCAAGCTTGCCTTCCAAGCCAAGGAAAGTCCCATCCGGACACGGGACGTAGTCTTCAATCTTGTATCTTCATAGTCCTGGAGTCCGGCTGAAGGTATAGTCCGGCTATCCGAACACCCCCTAATCCAGGACTCCCTCAAGTGCCCCAAAGTTTCTACCGGAGAGTCAAGACGAAAACGTGTGCCAACCCCTATGCATAGGTGATACGTCTCCAACGTATCTATAATTTTTGATTGCTCCATGCTATATTATCTACTGTTTTGGACATTATTGAGCTTTATTATCCACTTTTATATTATTTTTGGGACTAACCTATTAACCGGAGGCCCAGCCCAGAGTTGTTGTTTTTTGCCTGTTTTAGGGTTTCGAAGAAAAGGAATATCAAACGGAGTCCAAACGGAATGAAACCTTCGGGAATGTGATTTTCTCACCGAATACAACTCAGGAGACTTGGACCCTACATCAAGCTAGCTAACAGGAGCCCACGAGGTAGGGGGCACGCCTACCCCCCTAGGCACGCCCTCCACCCTCGTGGGGCCCCTGTTGCTCCACCGACGTACTTCTTCCTCCTATATATACCCACGTACCCCCCAAACGATCAGAACAGGAGCCAAAACCCTAATTCCACCGCTGTAACTTTCTGTATCCATGAGATCCCATCTTGGGGCCTGTTCCGGAGCTCCCCCGGAGGGGGCATCGATCACGGAGAGCTTCTACATCAACACCATAGCCTCTCTGATGAAGTGTGAGTAGTTTAGTTCAGACCTACGGGTCCATAGTTAGTAGCTAGAAGGCTTCTTCTCTCTTTTTGGATCTCAATACAACGTTCTCCCCTCTCTTGTGGAGATCTATTCGATGTAATCTTCTTTTTGCGGTGTGTTTGTTGAGATCGATGAATTGTGGGTTTATGATCAAGTCTATCTATGAATAATATTTGAATCTTCTCTGAATTCTTTTATGTATGATTGGTTATCTTTGCAAGTCTCTTAGAATTATCAGTTTGGTTTGGCCTACTAGATTGATCTTTCTTGCAATGGGGGAAGTGCTTAGCTTTGGGTTCAATTTTGAAGTGTCCTTTGCCGGTGACAATAAGGGCAGCAAGGCACGCATTGTATTGTTGCCATAGAGGATAACAAGATGGGGTTTTCTTCATATTGCATGAGTCTATCCCTCTACATCATGTCATCTTGCTTAAGGCGTTACTCTGTTTTTAACTTAATACTCTAGATGCATGCTGGATAGTGGTCGATGAGTGGAGTAATAGTAGTAGATGCAGGCAGGAGTCGGTCTACTTGTCTCGGACGTGGTGCCTATATACATGATCATACCTAGATATTCTCATAACTATGCTCAATTCTGTCAATTTCTCAACAGTAATTTGTTCACCCACCGTAGAATACTTATGCTCTCGAGAGAAGCCACTAGTGAAACCTATGCCCCCCGGGTCTATCTTTATAATATCAATCTCCTACTACTTAGTTATTTACTTTGCTTTTATTTTACTTTGCGTCTTTATCATAAAAATACCAAAAATATTATCTTATCATATCTATCAGATCTCACTCTCGTAAGTGGCCCTATAGGGATTGACAACCCCTATTTGTGTTGGTTGCGAGGATTTATTTGTTTGTGCAGGTACGAGGGTCTTGCGTGTAGCCTCCTACTGGATTGATACCTTGGTTCTCAAAAAGTGAGGGAAATACTTACGCTACTTTGCTGCATCATCCGTTCCTCTTTGGGGAAAACCAACGCAGTGCTAAAAGAGGTAGCAAGAAGGATTTCTGGCGCCGTTGCCGGGGAGGTATACACAAAAGTCAACATACCAAGTACCATCACATACCCTTATCTCCCGCATTACATTATTTGCCATCTGCCTCTCGTTTTCCTCTACCCCCAATTCACCCTTGCCGTTTTATTCGCCCTCTCTCTCTCTCCATCATCCCTCTCTATTTGCCTCTTTTTGTCCGCTTGCTTTTTATTTGCTTGTGTGTTAGTTTGCTTGCTTGTCGTTATGGCTAGTTCTTTACCTTCTACCTCTATGTCTGAAATTGGGGATACTATTGTCGATAATAATTTTGATGCTCTTACTAAAGAACCCACTATCTCACATATAAAAAGATTCCGTGTTGGTAGTGGTAATATTATTGGAAAAAGAGTTATTCAAGATTTCTTTACTTGTGCCGGTGCTTTACCTTCTATGGGTAGTTCTATTTTTCATAGAACTAGTGGTCTTGTGGATGCTATTGCCATGCTTGTAGTTGAACTTGAGAGATAATTCATGCACTTGCATCCTTCTATACAAAGGATTTTCCTAGAATTTTCTAATATTGAGCATTCTTCTGTTAAGCGTGCTGTTACTATCTTTTTGGCTCATGAGTTTTGATTTATAATAAGAGAGGCCAAAGAAATCTTTGCGCATTATAGGGTGGACGCTTGCCATCCTCCCATAGAGACTATCCTCTTTGATCAAGAAGAAATAATGTGTTTTCAATCTCTAGACTATGTTGCTTTCAATGAAAATCTTAGAAAAAGGGTTCCTACCAATGTTTTAGTTGATAGAATTTCTGAACTTAATGTTGATTTAGCTATTCGAGATAATGAATTGGGATATTCTCTTGAATATAGGCTCACAAAGTTCTGTCAAAAGAATGCTTATAATGATGAATTGGTTGTGCAATATGAAGGACCAAAGGAGGAACCTATACCTCCCAAGGTTGATCTTGGAGACTTTTGTCCCAAAAAATTTAGCCCTTTTGATTACTTTTGCTTTCCTCAAAGAAAACTTGCTGCTGAACGTAGAGAATATGAAATGAGTTTTAACAATCTATCTTATTATTATGGCAATACCTAGATCTATTCGTGCTTGTTATGCCTAGCTAGGGGCGTTAAACGATAGCGCTTGTTGGGAGGTAACTCAATTTTATTTTTATTCCTTGCTTTTTGCTCCTGCTTAGTAATAAATAAATTATTAGCCTCTGTTTTTTTTTGTTTTTTGTGTTTAATTAGTTTTTGTGCCAAGTAGAACCGTTGGGAAGACTTGGGGAAAGTCTTGTTGAACTTGCTGTAAAAAACAGAAAGTTTAGCGCTCACGAGAACTGCTCCCATTTTTATTTGGATGGTGCTATTTAGTTAATTATTTTTTAAGATGATTAATAGATAAATTCCTCACGTCCAGCAATTTATTTTAGAATTTTTGGGGTTCCAGATCTTGCGCTAGCTACAGATTACTACAGACTGTTCTGTTTTTGACAGATTCTGTTTTTTCGTGTGTTGTTTGCTTATTTTGATGAATCTATGGCTAGTAAATTAGTTTATAAACCATAGAGAAGTTGGAATACAGTAGGTATAACACCCATATAAATAAAAAATGAGTTCATTACAGTACCTTGAAGTGGTCTTTTGTTTTCTTTCGCTAACGGAGCTCACGAGTTTTCTACTTTAAGTTTTGTGTTGTGAAGTTTTCAAGTTTTGGGTGAATATTTGATGGATTATGGAACAAGGAGTGGCAAGAGACTAAGCTTGGGGATGCCCATGGCACCCCCAAGATAATATAAGGACACCTAAAAGCCAAAGCTTGGGGATGCCCCGGAAGGCTTCCCCTCTTTCGTCTACTTCTATCGGTAACTTTACTTGGAGCTATATTTTTATTTACCACATGATATGTGTTTTGCTTGGAGCGTCTTGTATGATTTGAGTCTTTGCTTGTTAGTTTACCACAATCATACTTGCTGTACACACCTTTTGTGAGAGACATACATGATTTGGAATTTGTTAGAATACTCTATGTGCTTCACTTATATCTTTTGAGTTATATAATTTTACTCTAGTGCTTCACTTATATCTTTTAGAGCACGGTGGTGGATTTGTTTTATAGAAACTATTTGATCTCTCATGCTTCACTTAGAATATTTTGAGAGTCTTAGATAGCATGGTAATTTGCTTAAAATCCTAATATGCTTGGTAGGCAAGATTAATAATAAAACTTTCTTATGAGTGTGTTGAATACTAAGAGAAGTTTGATGCTTGATGATTGTTTTGAGACATGGAGGTAATAATATCAAATTCATGCTAGTTGAGTAATTGTGAAATTGAGAAATACTTGTGTTGAGGTTTGCAAGTCCCGTAGCATGCACGTATGGTAAACTTTATGCAACAAATTTGAAACATGAGGTGTTATTTGATTGTCTTCCTTATGAGTGGTGGTCGGGGACGAGCGATGGTCTTTTCCTACCAATCTATCCACCTAGGAGCATGCGCGTAGTACCGAGGTTTTTGATGACTTGTAGATTTTTGCAATAAGTATGTGATTTCTTTATGACTAATGTTGAGTCCATGGATTATACGCACTCTCACCCTTCCATCCTTGCTAGCCTCTTCGGTACCGTGCATTGCCCTTTCTCACATTGAGAGTTGGCGCAAACTTCGCCAGTGCATCCAAACCCCATGATATGATACGCTCTTTCACACATAAACCTCCTTATATCTTCCTCAAAACAGCCACCATACCTACATATTATGGCATTTCCATAGCCATTCCGAGATATATTGGCATGCAACTTTCCATCATTCCGTTCATCATGACACATTCATCATTGTCATATTGCTTAGCATGATCATGTAGTTGACATAGTATTTGTGGCAAAGCCACCGTTCATAATTCTTTCATACATGTCACTCTTGGTTCATTGCATATCCCGGTACACCGTCGAAGGCATTCATATAGAGTCATCTTTGTTCTAGTATCGAGTTGTAATCATTGAGTTGTAAATAAATAGAAGTGTGATGATCATCATTTTCTAGAGCATTGTCCCAAGTGAGGAATTATATAAAAAAGAGAAAGGCCATAAAAAAATAGAAGGCGCCAAAAAAATGAGAGAAAAAGAGAGTAGGAACAATGTTACTATCCTTTGCCACACTTGTGCTTCAAAGTAGCACCATGATCTTCATAGTAGAGAGTCTCTCATGTTATCACTTTCATATACTAGTGGGAATTTTTCATTATAGAACTTGGCTTGTATATTCCAACAATGGGCCTCCTCAAGTGCCCTAGGTCTTCGTGAGCAAGCAAGTTGGATGCACACCCACTAGTTTATTTTGTTGATCTTTCATACATTTATAGCTCTAGTGCATCCGTTGCATGGCAATTCCTACTCCTTGCATTAACATCAATCGGTTGGCATCTCCATAGCCCATTGATTAGCCTCGTTGTTGTGAGACTTTCTCCTTTTTTGTCTTCTCCACATAACCCCCCTCATTATATTCTATTCCACCTATAGTGCTATGTCCATGGCTCGCGTTCATATATTGCGTGAAAGTTTATAGGTTTGAGATTACTAAAGTATGAAACAATTGCTTGGCTTGTCATCGGGGTTGTGCATGATGGTAGCATTCTTGTGTGACGAAAATGAAACATGACTAAACCATATGATTTTGTAGGGATGAACTTTCTTTGGCCATGTTATTTTGAGAAGACATAATTGCTTAGTTAGTATGCTTGAAGTATTATCATTTTTATGTCAATATGAACTTTTGTCATGAATCTTTCGGATCTGAATATTCATACCACAATTAAGAAGAATTACATTAAAATTATGCCAAGTAGCACTCCGCATCAAAAATTCTGTTTTTATCATTTACCCACTCGAGGACGAGCAAGAATTAAGCTTTGGGATGCTTGATACGTCTCCAACGTATCTATAATTTTTGATAGCTCCAAGCTATATTATCTAATGTTTTGCACATTATTGGCTTTATTATCCACTTTTATATTATTTTTGGGACTAACCTATTAACCGGAGGCCCAGCCCAGAATTGCTGTTTTTTGCCTGTTTTAGGGTTTCGAAGAAAAGGAATATCAAACGGAGTCCAAACAGAATGGAACCTTCGGGAACGTGAATTTCTCACCGGATACAACTCAGGAGACTTGGACCCTACGTCAAGCCAGCTAATAGGAGCCCACGAGGTAGGGGGGCGCGCCTACCCCCCAAGCGTGCCCTCCACCCTCGTGGGGCCCCTGTTGCTCCACCGACGTACTTCTTCCTCCTATATATACCCACGTACCCCCAGACGATCAGAACAGGAGCCAAAACCCTAATTCCACCGCCGTAACTTTCTGTATCCACAAGATCCCATCTTGGGGCCTGTTCCGGAGCTCCGCCAGAGGGGGCATCGATCACGGAGAGCTTCTACATCAACACCATAGCCTCTCCGATGAAGTGTGAGTAGTTTACTTCAGACCTACGGGTCCATTGTTAGTAGCTAGATGGATTTTTCTCTCTTTTTGGATCTCAATACAATGTTCTCCCCCTCTCTTGTGGAGATCTATTCGATGTAATCTTCTTTTTGCGGTGTGTTTGTTGAGACCGATGAATTGTGGGTTTATGATCAAGTCTATCTATGAATAATATTTGAATCTTCTCTGAATTCTTTCATGTATGATTGGTTATCTTTGCAAGTCTCTTCTAATTATCAGTTTGGTTTGGCCTACTACATTGATCTTTCTTGCAATGGGAGAAGTGCTTAGCTTTGGGTTCAATCTTGCGGTGTCCTTTCCCGGTGACAGTAAGGGAAGCAAGGCATGTATTGTATTGTTGCCATCGAGGATAACAAGATGGGGTTTTCTTCATATTGCATGAGTCTATCCCTCTACATCATGTCATCTTGCTTAAGGTGTTACTCTGTTTTTAACTTAATACTCTAGATGCATGCTGGATAGCGGTCGATGAGTGGAGTAATAGTAGTAGATGCAGGCAGGAGTCGGTCTACTTGTCTCGGACGTGATGCCTATATACATGACCATACGTGACCCCTATTTGCATTGGTTGCCAGGATTTATTTGTTTGTGCAGGTAAGAGGGACTTGCGTGTAGCCTCCTACTGGATTGATACCTCGGTTCTCAAAAACTGAGGGAAATACTTACGCTACTTTGTTGCATCATCCCTTCCTCTTCGGGGAAAACCAATGCAGTGCTAAAAGAGGTAGCAATAGGTTCATGGCGGAACCCGCAAGTTGATCACCAAAACATACATCAAGTGAATCAATAGAATACCCCATTGTCACCACGGGTATCCCATGCAAGACATACATCAAGTGTTCTCAAATCCTTAAAGACTCAATCCGATAAGATAACTACAAAGGGAAAACTCAATCCATTACAAGAGAGTAGAGGGGGAGAAACATCATAAGATCCAAATATAATAGCAAAGCTCGCGATACATCAATATCATACCACCTCAAGAACACGAGAGAGACAGAGACAGAGAGAGACCAAACACATAGCTACTGGTACATACCCTCAGCCCCGAGGGAGAACTACTCCCTCCTCGTCATGGAGAGCACCGGGATGATGAAGATGGCCACCGGAGAGGGATTGCCCCCTCCGGCAGGGTGCCGGAACGGGTCTAGATTGGTTTTAGGTGGCTACGGAGGTTACTGGCGGTGGAACTCCCGATCTATTATCGTCCCCGAAGTTTTTAGGGTATATGGGTATATATGGGAGGAAGAAGTATGTCGATGGACCTCCGGGCTGTCCACGAGGCAGGGGGCGCGCCCAGGGGGGTGGGCGCCCCCCACCCTCGTGGGCAGCCCGGGACTCTCCTGGTCCAATTTCGATACTCCGTGGGCTTCTTCTGGTCCAAAAATAAGTTCCGTGAAGTTTAAGGTCAATTGGACTCCATTTGATTTTCCTTTTCTGCGATACTCTAAAACAAGGAAAAAACAAAAACTGGCTCTGGGCTCTAGGTTAATAGGTTAGTCCCAAAAATAATATAAAAGTGTTTAATAAGGCCCATAAACATCCAAAACAGATAATATAATAGCATGGAACAATCAAAAATTATAGATACGTTGGAGACGTATCACTCCCTGCGAGGGTGACCCGGGCCCCGTGCTGGGCGGTGGTGGGGCCGGCAGCTGCGGTTGTGGCGGCACGGACCCGGGTGGCGTGGGGGGCGCTGCGAGGGCCGGGCCTGGCCACTGTGGCCATTGAGGCGTGACAGCGGTCGGCGGCGGAGCCGGTAGCTGGGGCTGGGGCAGCCCGGACCCGGAAGGCATCGGGCACGCGGCGATCGCCGGAGCCAGCCACTGCGGCCAGTGGGGCGATGGCAGGTGGCGGCTGGCCGGGCTAGTGGTGGTGTAGAGGCCCGATCGGGGCCGTGGTGGCCGCGTACAGGGCAGGGCGACTGGCCCGGTCGTGGCGGCCGGCTGCAAGGGCGGCGGCTGCCCGTAGGGCCCGACCAGGTAGAGGTCACTACAAAAAAAATATACTTCCGTGATGATACGTGTTTGTCACAGTAGGTCGCATTTTTTGTCATGCATGTATATCCATGACAAATTTATGACAGAATCAAGATAGTCATACCTGTGCTGTCGTAGAAGTGTTCCATGACATTACCAAAATTATCATCACGGAAGTGTCCACTTCCATGACGATAAATCACGCGTCACAGAAGTGCTTTCGTCAAGGGTGACCGACACGAGGCATCCACCGTAACGGAACGCCGTTAAGCTATGGGGTCGGGTTTTGGATCCGATAACCCGTTAACAGCCCCGACCAATGGGAAATTTCCACATGTAAAATTCTTATTGGCCGGACGAAACACGTGTCAGCTCGTCAGTGGGTCAGATAGGCGCCTATGATATGTCGACACGTGCCACGGCCCACCACTGGCCCATTTAGCTCACAAAGCCGGCCCGTTTGACTAGGTCAAAAGTTAACAGACTAGCCCATGAAAAGCCTGTTAACGGTCTCTTCGCAAATAGCCCATTTTACGGCCCATTAACTCACGGCCCGTTAGGCCCTAAAGGAAATCGGCCCAACAACGTCATGTGGGCCGTCGAATATAACACCAGCCCATTTCACTTTCGGCCCATGTATGGCCCACGACGTCTTTCGACCCATATGAGGCATTCGTATCTTTCGGCCCTTGACAGGCCTATGGTGACTCTAGCCCATAATGAACAGTAATTTTCTTTATACCCGTTAACGGCCCGTGATTTACATGGGCTGTTTCCAGCCCGTGTTAGCTTTCGGCCTATTGACGGCCCATATGTTCTTGGGCTCCTTTTCGGCCCTCGATTACTTCCGACCCGTTACTGGCCTGTTCCCCTAATGGGTCAAATTCGGCCCATGGAAAAAGTCGACCTTTTACTGGCCTGTTCCCCTAATGGGCCAAATTTGGCCCATGGCAAGAGTCGGCAAGTTACTGGCCTGTTACCCTGATGGGCCAAATTCGACCCATGGCAAGAGTCGGCCCGTTTCTGGCCTGTTAACCCGTTGCGCCGTTTCCAGCCCGTCCTATATTCTGGCCCATTAACGACCCGTTATGCCTGTGACAGAATTAAGCCTTTGCTGTCCTACGGCCTGTTAATGGCCTGTTACCGTGTTGGGCCGATACCAATTATGCCTGATTACGGCCCATGTAGACCCATTTATCCGACGGCCCGAGGCCCACCGATTACAGGCCCATTTATCGACGGCCCGTAGGAGACCCATGGATCCTACGGCCCGTATATGGCCCATGGTAGTTGCGGCCACTAGCAAACCAGGGAAAAGGAAGACTAGGAAATAAATAAGGCCGAAACTAACGCTAGGCTATTAAGGCGATTGCACAGATTACATCCACTCGGCATCAAAGATCGCCACCAGTGCAAATATAGGGCACACCCTACACTATACAAAAATGGCTTGTTGTTTTCTTCAGCCGGTGGCTGCACGTTAAGAATAAATTTTGTATCGCACCAAAACAAATTACAACTATATAACAAAAGGAAGGTTGGCAGAAAACTTAACAGTCTAGCAGATAAATGCACCACCAGAAGTTCAGAAGCTCAGTTCATTTGACCTGACTGTTATGTTTTCATGCTGTATTGTCAGATGGAGCACCATAACCCTCGCCTTCATTTCCCCTAGGCTCCTGAACAACATAGCAAATGTCTGATAGTCTGGTTTCAAAACCATGCATATCTTGACGACATTGAGCAATGTTTCTCCTTGTTTCACAAAGGGTCTCTGTTAGGGGATGGACTTGTGTCTGGAGCGCAGATACAACATTGCTTTGAGCTTGCATATCTTGATCATGAGGCAGTTTGGACGATATTGCCTTAACAACCAACCCAGTATTACGCAGGAACGTGCTTTTGGCACTGTTAGTGGACAGGTACTGACCCACTGCAACAAGAGCTGACATTGCGGTTATAGTTGCCTCGCCACCTTTAGAAGGTGGCGGTTCCACCATTTTTCCATAGCTCGCTGAAAAGTTGAGGTTTTACATTAGTAGTACCAGAACAGAAGATATTAAGAAGGAAGCAAAACCAAACAAAATAGCTTTGGTCTATATACAGAACTTATTCTGGTGAACCCATGTAAAATATTAGTTGTATTTCATTGCAAAGTACATAATAAAACCAGGTTCCAAACATATGACCATGTACCATCGCTAATGTATTGTCTATTTCTTCACATTGTATTAAGGGCTAAGGATAAAGAGACAAAGTTTATAATACGGTAAGCATAGTATGACATCATTCATATCACAAAACAACTGAGAACAGACAAACATGCAATTGTAACGTTGTGTGGGCAAGTCCAGCATGGAACTAGATTACGGGTCAAGATCAAAGGAACATCACTCCTCTCTTTTAAACCTTGTAAGGTGCAATGATACGCTAAGAAAATTGTGTATAAAATTGAAAAGAGTAATAGACATTGACTGCAAACCATGCAGTTCAAGGCACAAGTCAGAGTAAGTAGTAGTTAAAAGGCATGAGGATTAAGGACTTACAACAGTGGCTTTGACTGGTGTAGTCATGCCCTTCTTCTTGCTGGTGTGACAGTCCTTGAAGATTTCCACAACATTTGGTTCAGGTACTTTTTGGTCCTTGCGGGCTTTCCTCTACATTTCAAACAAGTCAATATAGATCTGATAATATGGTACAGCGAAAAGAGTGAAACAACAGCTAATTACAAGAGCCTCGTAGTGTGCAATATAGCTACGAGATCCTGTCGTCTGTTGGAATTTCACTTTCGTATGGTTGGCCTTGTTCTTTGAACAGTTCACCTACAAGAAGATAGATTTGTGTGGCACATGCGTAAATAGGACTTCAACATGTGATCTGATCACACATATATATATAATGTACCTGATACTTCGGATTAGACCAGTGTTTAATAAGGCCACTCCAGTCTTCATCTGATATATTTTCCACTGAAGATCTTTGGGAAAGTTCACTGTTAGCCTTGCCTTCAAAGTGAGTTTTCCTCAAGTTATACCGATACTGTCGCAGAGCAGACTTGAAAACATGGGTGCAAGCTTGTCTGGTTGCATCATCTTGGCTATCCAACTTGAACCTCATCTGTTGAAAATTATGGGAGTCTCATTATCAACAACCTAGCTAGAAAGTATGGGACAGAGCAAGACGATATTACTAGTTTCCATACATAACCATACTTACAGATAAATGGTCGAGGAAGGTGTTGAACTGGGTTTCGTCTTTGTCATTCCTGTACTGAATCCATGTTGGGAGGATACGTACATGACACCTAACTTGGCTGACTCTGTAGCATCACGTGGCCTTTTTAAACCTGCCTCAAAACGGATCTCCATTCTTCCTCCTCCAGATTTAGTTAACCTATCAAGCATTATCCCTGATGTTTGTTTCCTCTTGCGCCTAGGTGCTAGTCCAACAACGAACATAGGAAGTGTTAGTGTACATCAAACTGTGAGACTACATATAAAGAAGCATGTGATGTCTACTACACAACCTTCTTCTTGTAGACGTTGTTGGGCCTCCAAGTGCAGAGGTTTGTAGGACAGTAGCAAATTTCCCTCAAGTGGATGACCTAAGGTTTATCAATCCGTAGGAGGCGTAGGATGAAGATGGTCTCTCTCAAGCAACCCTGCAACCAAATAACAAAGAGTCTCTTGTGTCCCCAACACACCCAATACAATGGTAAATTGTATAGGTGCACTAGTTCGGCGAAGAGATGGTGATACAAGTGCAATATGGATGGTAGATAAAGGTATTTGTAATCTGAAATTATGAAAACAGCAAGGTAGCAAGTGATAAAAGTGAGCATAATTAAACGGTATTGCAATGTGTGGAAATAAGGCCTAGGGTTCATACTTTCGCTAGTGTAAGTTCCCTCAAAAATACTAACATAATTGGATCACATAACTATCCCTCAACATGCAACAAAGAGTCACTCCAAAGTCACTAATAGCGGAGAACGAACGAAGAGATTATGGTAGGGTACGAAACCACCTCAAAGTTATTCTTTCCAATCAATCCGTTGGGCTATTCCTATAAGTGTCACAAACAGCCCTAGAGTTCGTACTAGAATAACACCTTAAGATACAAATCAACCAAAACCCTAATGTCACCTAGATACTCCAATGTCACCTCAAGTATCCATGGGTATGATTATACGATATGCATCACACAATCTCAGATTCATCTATTCAACCAACACAAAGGACCTCAAAGAGTGCCCCAAAGTTCTACCGGAGAATCACGACGAAAACGTGTGCCAACCACTATGCATAGGTTCATGGGCGGAACCCGCAAGTTGATCACCAAAACATACATCAAGTGAATCACATGATATCCCATTGTCACCACAGATATCCACGGCAAGACATACATCAAGTGTTCTCAAGTATTTAAAGACTCAATCCGATAAGATTACTTCAAAGGGGAAACTCGATTCATTACAAGAGAGAAGAGGGGGAGGAGAAACATAAGATCCAACTATAATAGCAAAGCTCGCGATACATCAAGATCGTATCATCTCAAGAACACGAGAAAGAGAGAGAGATCAAACACATAGCTACTGGTACATACCCTCAGCCCCGAGGGAGAACTACACCCTCCTCGTCATGGAGAGCACCGGGATGACGAAGATGGCCATCGGAGAAGGATTACCCCCTTCGGCAGGGTGCCGGAACGGGCCTAGATTGGTTTTCGGTGGCTACAGAGGCTTCTGGTGGCGGAACTCCCGATCTATGTTCCGTTCTGGAAGTTTTAGGGTATATGGAGTTATATAGGCAGAAGAAGCACGTCAGGGGGGCCACGGGAGCCCCACGAGGCAGGGGCGCGCCCCCACCCCCGTGGGCAGCTCCCGTATCTTCTGACGTGGGGTCCAAGTCCATCAGGTGTGTTTCCTTCCAAAAATAACTTCTCCAGTTGATTTCGTTCCGTTTCGACTCCGTCTGATATTCCTTTTCTTCAAAACACTGAAATAGGCATAAAACAGCAAATCTGGGCTGGGCCTCCGGTTAATAGGTTATTCCCGAAAGTAATATAAAAGTGGATAATAAAGCTCAATATAGCCCAAAACAGTAGGTAATATAGAATGGAGCAATCAAAAATTATAGATACGTTGGAGACGTATCAAGCATCCCCAAGCTTAATTCCTGCTCGTCCTCGAGTAGGTAAATGATAAAAAAGAATTTTTGATGTGGAGTGCTACTTGGCATAATTTTGATGTAATTCTTCTTAATTGTGGCATGAATATTTAGATCCATAATATTCAAGAGAAAAGTTCATATTGACATAGAAACAATAATACTTCAAGCATACTAACTAAGCAATCATGTCTTCTCAAAATAACATGGCCAAAGAAAGTTATCCCTACAAAATAATATAGTCTGGCTATGCTCCATCTTCACCACACAACATATTTAAATCATGCACAACTCCGATGACAAGCCAAGCAATTGTTTCATACTTTTGATGTTCTCAAACTTTTTCAATCTTCACACAATACATGAGCGTGAGCCATGGACATAGCACTATAGGTGGAATAGAATGGTGGTTCTGGAGAAGACAAAAAGGAGAAGATAGTCTCACATCAACTAGGCGTATCAACGGGCTATGGAGATGCCCATCAATAGATATCAATGTGAGTGAGTAGGGATTGCCGTGCAACAGATGAACTAGAGCTATAAGTATATGAAAGCTCAAAAAGAAACTAAGTGGGTGTGCATCCAACTTGCTTGCTCATGAAGACCTAGGGCAATTTGAGGAAGCTCATCATTGGAATATACAAGCCAAGTTCTATAATGTAAGATTCCCACTAGTATATGAAAGTGAGAACATATGAGACTCTCTATATGAAGAACATGGTGCTACTTTGAAGCACAATATATGAGACTCGCTATATCATGGTGCTACTTTGAAGCACAAGTGTGGAAAAAGGATAGTAGCATTGCCCCTTTTTTTGGGCCTTCTTTTTTTTTCTTTGGCCTTTTTTATTTGGCATTTTCTTTTTTTTATTTGGGACAATGCTCTATTGAATGATGATCATCACACTTCTATTTATTTACAACTCAATGATTACAACTCGATTCTAAAACAAGGTATGACTCTATATGAATGCCTCCGACGGTGTACCGGGATGTGCAATGATGCATGAGTGACATGTATGAAAGAATTATGAAAGGTGGCTTTGCCACAAATACGATGTCAACTACATGATCATGCTAAGCAATATGACAATGGTGGAGTGTGTCATAATAACGGAATGGTGGAAAGTTGCATGGCAATATATCTCGGAATGGCTATGGAAATGCCATAATAGGTAGGTATGGTGGCTTTTTTGAGGAAGGTATATGGTGGGTTTATGGTACCGGCAAAAGTTGCGCGGTACTAGAGAGGCTAGCAATGGTGGAAGGAAGGAAAGTGCGTATAATCCATGGACTCAACATTAGTCATAAAGAACACATATACTTATTGCAAAAATCTAGAAGTTATCAAAGCAAAGTATTACGCGCATGCTCCTAGGGGGATAGATTGGTAGGAAAAGACCATCGCTCGTCCCCGACCGCCACTCATAAGGAAGGCAATCAATAAATAAATCATGCTCCGACTTCATCACATAACAGTTCACCATACATGCATGCTACGGGAATCACAAACTTCAACACAAGTATCTCTCAAATTCACAACTACTCAACTAGCATGACTCTAATATTACCATCCTCATATCTCAAAACAATCATCAAGTATCAAACTTCTCATAGTATTCAACACACTCATAAGAGAATTTTATTATTCTTGGATACCTAGCATATTAGGATTTTAAGCAAATTACCATGCTATTTAAGACTCTCAAAATAATATAAGTGAAGCACGAGAGCAACAACAAACTACTCTGAAAGATATAAGTGAAGATCAATGAGTAGTTGAATAATTATGCAACTATGTGAAGACTCTCTAACATTTAATAATTTCAGATCTTGGTATTTTATTCAAACAGCAAGCAAAGCAAAATAAAATGGCATCTAAGAATAGCAAACATCATGTGAAGAAGCAAAAACTTAGGATCAACCGATACTAACTGATAGTTGTTGAAGAAGAAAGGTGGGATGCCAACCGGGCCATCCCCAAGCTTAGATGCTTGAGGCTTCTTGAAATATTATCTTGGGGTGCCTTGGGCATCCCCAATCTTGAGCTTTTGTGTCTCCTTAATTCCTCTCATATCAAGGTCTCCCTAAATCTCAAAAGCTTCATCCACACAAAACTCAACAAGGACTCGTGAGATAAGTTAGTATAAACCATTGCCAAAACCTTATCATACTCTACTGTAGAAAATCACTAAAATTATTATTAAACATTTCATAATAAATTACTCTGCATATTTAATAGTCCTATCCTCAAATAGAATCATTAAAGAAGCAAACATATGCAAACAATACAAACATAACAGCAATCTTCCTAAACAGGATAGTCTGTAAAGAATGCTGCAACATCCATACTTCCCTAACTCCAAAAATTATGAGAGAAAATTCCCACTTTATTAAATTTATCACATCTTAATATGCAAAAGGTTTCAACATTTTATCACATTCTGACTTTTCTAGGGAATTATTGCAACAGCGGTAAACTTTCTGTTTTCAAACAGCAACATGTGGACTTCTAAAATAGGCATAGTAAAGGCTATCAATGCCACTTTTATTGAAATAAAATATGCAAAACATTGTTATAAATAAAATCAAGAAAATACTAACAAAATAAATTGACGCTCCAAGCAAAACACATATCATGTGGCGAATAAAAATATAGCTCCAAGTAAAGTTACCGATGAACGAAGACGAAAGAGGGGATGCCTTCCGGGGCATCCCCAAGCTTAGGCTCTTGGATGCTCTTGGATATCCTTGAATATTACCTTGGGGTGCCTTGGGCATCCCCAAGCTTAGGCTCTTTCCACTCCTTATTCCATAGTCCATCGAATCTTTACCCAAAACTTGAAAACTTCACAACACAAAACTTAACAGAAAACTCGTAAGCTCCGTTAGTATAAGAAAATAAATCACCACTTAGGTACTGTAATGAACTCATTATTTATTTATATTGGTGTTAAACCTAATGTATTCCAACTTCTCTATGGTTTATAAACTATTTTACTAGCCATAGATTCATCAAAATAAGTAAACAACACATGAAAAACAGAATCTGTCAAAAACAGAACAGTCTGTAGTAATATGGATCAAACGTATACTTCTGGAACTCATAAAATTCTCAAATAAATTGCTGGACCTTAGGAATTTATCTATTAATCATCAGCAAAAAGAATTAACTAAATATCGCTCTCCAAATAAAAATGGAAGCAGTTCTCGTGAGCACTAAAGTTTCTGTTTTTTACAGCATGATCAACAAGACTTCCCCCAAGTCTTCCCAAAGGCTCTACTTGGCACAAACACTGATTAAAAGCATAAAACCACATCTAAACAGAGGCTAGATGAATTATTTATTACTAAACAGGAACAAAAATCAAGGAACTAAAATAAAATTGGGTTGCCTCCCAACAAAAGCCATCGGTTAATGCCTCTAGCTAGGCATATGATGATTTCAATGATGCTCACATAAAGGATAAGAATTGAAACATAAAGAGAGCATCATGAAGAATATGACTAGCACATTTAAGTCTAACATGATTCCTATGCATAGGGATTTTGTGAGCAAACAACTTATGGGAACAAGAATCATTTAGCATAGGAATGTAAAACAAGCATAACTCTGAAATTTTAAGCACATAGAGAGGAAACTTGATATTATTGCAATTCCTACAAGCATATGTTCCTCCCTCATAATAATTTTCAGTAGCATCATGAATGAATTCAACAATATAACCAGCACCTAAAGCATTCTTTTCATGATCTACAAGCATAGAAATTTTATTACTCTCCACATAAGCAAAATTCTTCTCATTCGGAATAGTGGGAGTAAACTCAACAAAATAATTATCATGTGAGGTATAATCCAATTGAAAGCTAAAATCATGATGAAAAGTTTCATGGATATCAATATTCTTTATAGCATACAAGTCATCACAATAATCATCATAGATAGCAACTTTGTTCTCATAATCAATTGGAACCTCTTCCGGAATAGTGGATTCATCACAAAATAAAGTCATGACCTCTCCAATTCCACTTTCATCAATATAATCATCATAAATAGGAGGCATGCTTTCATCATAATAAATTTGCTCATCAAAACTTGGGGGAAAAAATATCATCTTCATCAAACATAGCTTCCCTAAGCTTGTGGCTTTGCATATCATTAGCATCATGGATATTCAAGGAATTCATACTAACAACATTGCAATCATGCTCATCATTCAAATATTTAGTGCCAAACATTTTATAGATTTCTTATTCTAGCACTTGAGCACAATTATCCTTTCCATCATACTCACGAAAGATATTAAAAAGGTGAAGCATATGAGACAAACTCAATTCCATTTTTTGTAGTTTTCTTTTATAAACTAAACTAGTGATAAAACAAGAAACTAAAAGACTCGATTGCAAGATCTAAAGATATACCTTCAAGCACTCACCTCCCCAGCAACGGTGCCAGAAAAGAGCTTGATGTCTGAGGGAGTCCTGGATTAGGGGGTGTCCGGATGGCCGGACTATACCTTCAGCCGAACTCCTGGACTATGAAGATACAAGATTGAAGACTTCGTCCCGTGTTCGGAAGGGACTTTCCTTGGCGTGGAAGGCAAGCTTGACAATACGGATATGTAGATCTCCTACCATTGTAACCGACTTTGTGTAACCCTAACCCTCTCTGGTGTCTATATAAACCAGAGGGTTTTAGTCCATAGGACAACATACAGAACAACAATCATACCATAGGCTAGCTTCTAGGGTTTAGCCTCTCTGATCTCGTGGTAGATCTACTCTTGTATTACCCATATCATCTATATTAATCAAGCAGGACGTAGGGTTTTACCTCCATCAAGAGGGCCCGAACCTGGGTAAAACTTCGTGTCCCTTGCCTCTTGTTACCATCCGGCCTAGACGCATAGTTCGGGACCCCCTACCCGAGATCCGCCGGTTTTGACACCGACACACGGGCTCACCGTACAACTCTGTATTTGCTCATGACATGACTAGTTGACCAGTTAAACACTCCATGTGGCACCTCTAGTGTTGCATCACATTATCTCACTACCATCGTGCCCACCTGTCGACTTGTATCTACTCTACATCTACACTCTTATAAAATACTTAAAATACACTCTTATAAAAAACAGAGTTGGTGATGATGGTGTGCCTGCCATCCTGCAATATAGGCCGTCTGATTTATATCTGAAGGATAGGAAAGAAACTATGGCAATTTTGCAAAAAGGTACCCACACACCTCTCCACATTTACAAATAAGGCCTTCCCTCGTTCATCCTTTTCTCTCACAAGATAAACAAGTCATACAAATGCATCTTGATGTTATGTGCAACGCACGGGCATCTTGCTAGTAAGAATGAAAACAAACGACAAAAAATTTTTTTGGACGGTAGTTCGAAGTCATGACCGCGGGCACAGTGGACAAGGTGGCCTTGTATTGGTATGCTGAGCCATCTGTTTTAACACACAAGAGCTAGTGTGGTGATTATACAGACATGCACGCATGCACACAAACTGCATCCACGCAACACATGCACCCACGCACGCACGCAAGACTCACACGTACACACGCAGCCACGCACGCACGAAACACTAACACGCACGCACGCACGCATGCATGCACACACCAGTACACCACACGACCAACACACACTCTCACACTCAAGTGCTCAACCTACACGTGCATGCGCACACATCAGGCCCTGACAGACACATACACAACCAGGTGATTCCCGCGCACGGGTTGGAGCCTTGTCGCGCCTACGTAAATTTGTGTTTATCTGACCTTTTGTCTATGCGAACAGACAGGTGGGACCCACAAGGAACATGGTCAATTTAACTAGTCAACATGGTGCCACGCAGACTATTTGGCCTGTCAACAGGGTGCAATCCAATGCTGAACTGTGAGCAAGTGACCGTATAATCACCGCAAAACGTATATAGTGACCGTAATCAGCTTATTCTGAAGTTCGGTGACCATATTACGCTTTTCTCTCTGTAGGCCCTCCAAAACTACATCTCTACATGTTCTCGCATGTTACATCTAACAACTATGCAATACAACACTACTACTACACTCTAACACAATAAATCATATGTGTTTTTAGTTTTACTAGATATCATATTGTTACTTATAATTATTCAGTTTGTATCCATTAAAATTGCCTTTGAAATGTATGGCCAGTATCATCTACCGCGTGGGAAAAATCCCGCCCTTTCCTGTTTAATCGGGTTTGTATCGATGGATCGTGCGAAATAGCAAAATATAGTACTATACAGTACAAGTGATAGTTCACTGGGCCGTCGTGTCGTCTACTCCTCCGTCGTAAGAGTGGAGCGCTCGCTTTCATAAATCTTCTAGTCCCTTTCGCCGACATGTGGGACATCAAGCTACCGAGTCCACGTGCCATACCGGAATATAGTGCAGAGCAGCCGGGGTGAAGCACCCCAGTCATGGTGCCGGCGTAGTAATGAGCAATGAGGCGTCAAATCACAAAGTTGCACCTTTCCCGAAGTTAAGTGGGAGGGATGAAGCAACCAACATTTCATCGTTGCTGAATCCGCTTCTCCCTCATCTTCTTCAACTTAACCACGTGTTGCTTCTGCCATTGTTCTGCCTCATGTGGGACGCGGATCGGCTACTAGGAAAAGGCATGCTAGTGGCGGACCAGTTTTGCCTTCTAATGGCGCACTACTGGTGCACCACTGGCATCACGCCATTAGAATTAAATTCTAATGGTGCACGTCTGGTGCGCTATTAGTATCTGGTGTTCTAATGGCGCACCACGTAGTGCGCCATTAGTATAGCCTTCAGTGCGTCATTAGAATGCCTCCCAGGGGGCCATATGTACCCATGTGCTTTGGCATTCTAATGGCGCACCAGTGGGTGATGCGCCATTAGTGTGATTATCACAGTGCGCCATTAGTGTCTTGTGTGGTGCGCCACTAGTATGAATATTAGGGATTTTTTTTTCATTTCTGATATTTTCACAGGTTACAAAATATTAGAGATAACATACAACACAGATCTGCTTAGCTTACATACAGGGGGCCATATGTAACGATGTTACCTGCGTCCACTAGATCATATCCAACACACAAGTTTCATCATATATACATACATAGCCAACACATAGTTCCATCGTTACATATTACAAAAGTTTCACAACGTTCATTCAAGACCATTATCCATCAATTCACAAAAGTTTCACATTGATACAAAATAAAAACACAAATGGAAAAGAAGCACTCCATCCATGCAAGCTTCCGTGAATTAAATCAAATCTGCAAAATGATAAACAAGAAGTTAGAAGAAGAAGAAGAACAAGAAGAAGAAGAAGAAGAAGAAGAGAAGAAGAAGAAGACTAGAAGAGGAATAAGAAGAATAAGAAGAAGACTATAAGCTTAATATTAAACTTGATCATTTTGTGCTAACATAAGTAATTTTGGAGCTAACCTATAGGAAACTAAGCATATAAGCTCTAAGTTAGCATATTAGAGCCAATTTAGGTAAAATGAAGCTAACCTATGTCATTTTGGATAAGAAGAAGAATAAGAAGAAGACTATAAGCTTATTATGTAAACTTGATCATTTTGTGCTAACATAAGTTATTTTGGAGCTAACCTATAGGAAACTAAGCATATAAGCTCTAAGTTAGCATATTAGAGCCAACTTAGGTAAAATGAAGCTAACATATGTCATTTTGGAAAAGAAGAAGAATAAGAAGAAGACTATAAGCTT